>NC_137077.1:67462447-67620698 GCF_951640355.1 Cnephaeus nilssonii | reverse complement strand
GAGCTGGTGGAACTGCCCAAAAAGTCATCTAAAATTCAAGCTTAGCCGAAGCCGATTTGGCTCCATGGATAGAGCGTTGGTCTGTGGACTGAGGGGTCCCAGGTTCGATTCCGGTCAAGGGCATGTACATTGGTTGCGGGCATATCCACGGTAGGGGGTGTGCAGGAGGCAGCTGATCGATGTTTCTCTCTCATAGATGTTTCTAGCTCTCTATCCCTCTCCCTTCCTCTCTGTGGAAAATCAATAAAATATATATATATATATATATATATTTTAAAAATAAATAAATTAAATTAAATTAAATTCAAGCTTAGTTTATCATTTCACGTTCCCCTCCTTATTGTGTGGTTTCATCAAAGATGGCTGCTCCTCCTTTTATTTGAGCTGAGAAGAAGGAATAAATAAAACAAAAAACAGCTAAGAAACAAAGGCAAAACTTTATCTTCCTAGGGATTTGTCTTTTCATTTATGAAGTTAAATTTCTGCAAGGGAACCTTCCCCCAGAAACTTTCATCTCTGTCTCACTGACCAGAACTATGCACATGGCCATGACTAGATGCAATGGAGCCTTTTTAATAGGAAACAGAGGAACCTTGAACAAAAGTAGTTATTTTAGTACACACAAAAAAGATAAAAAATAAATTTGTTGGCAACTGACACGCATGTAAAAAGGGTTAATTTGATAATGTAACCAAATGCACCAGCACAATTTTTGACACATAGTAGGTGGCTCAGTAAGTAGAGGTTCTATTGTTGATCAACATTCTTTGAGTACAGTTCTTCCAGCATCTTTAAATCTACCCAATACTGTCTTCAGACAGTCAGTGTTTTACTATTTAATTTGCAAGAATGTCTTAGGAGATTTGAGCCCAAAACTTTGCTCACATCTTAGGAGATTTGAGCCCAAAACTTTGCTCACATCTAGATAGGAAAGTCTAGGTGGAAGGAATTGCCTGATATGAAGAATAGCAGACACAAATGAGAATGTCAGAGTGAATGATAGGGTATCAACTTAGGGCACCAAGCATTTATATGATACAAGATGACAGTAAATGAGCCAGGAATTTTAGTCCATTCCTCTGTTTCCCTGCTTTGTACTAATTATATCTATCCAGAGTTGTTCTCTTTTCCATATGTCCACTTGAAGACTGAGAGGTCTGACCAAATTTACTAAAACCTTTTAAATGTTGTGAGCTCCTTGCACCTAGATATGCTTAAAAATGCAACACGTTTTCACTGTGGGGAGAACTCTTCCTTCCAACTTTCAACTGAGAGTTTGACAAAGTTTTCTTCGGCTTTAACTTGTCGTTTTTGTGCTTGTTATCTTTCAGCACAGCTTGGTCAATCACAAAGGCTCCCACTCCCTGCACAAAATTATACAACCATGGCAACCACCCTTTGAAAAGGAAATATTGCCATAGGGGAGGCAGCCAACTCACCAAGGCTCAGCTAGTCCAGCAGTGTTAAACAGCTGCAGAGATCATTGGGAGGGGTATGCTGGGGCTTAGGGCATTCTGAGAAATTAACTTGAGAAACGTTCTCTCTCTTCATGAACCCCTTTAGTTGAATATCACTTTTGATAGCGTGGAGCTCCTGCCTGTGGAATTCATTATGGCGGGGAGGGGGGGAGGGTTAGCAATCAAATATATGACTAGATTTCAGAATAAGCTGACTATACGTTATGAACAAAAATAATAACACCACTTACCTGTTTGCCAGGTCACGGGAATTGCATCATGAGCTATGGGGTTAAAACAGACTATCAGTGGATACCAAATTATGGTTTTCTCTGAATCTATAGTGTATTGCAGTGGAAACACCACTGAAAGGCTTTATTTCATCCCAAAATATTAGGTTTGAGTTATTTCAATATGTGGATATTGAATATAATGCATCAGTATTTGTTCTCTCAAAATGAAATAAAATTCAAGGGCAAATAATTTTGTCATTTTTACTTTCTTATGGAGTTCCTGTCAAATATTTTTTTTAAAGTAAAAGCATAATGTATAAGCCTGTTTCTTTTCCTTACTCTCTTTACCATAAATAAAGCTCATCTGATTAATTAATGCATTTGAGAAACATTATTAGGTGTTTAACTTACTTTACCTAAGGTCTGTCATAAGAAGTTGTGTGTAAAATAATTCTAAAGAAAATTACAGTTTAAAGAAATAGCATTTTGAAATTTCTCATGGAGCAAAGACTCTCTCCCTAATTTATATTTTGTTCTTAGATTCAGACTTTCCTTATATGTGTATATGTATGTGTATATCTATATAAACATGTTTGTATATGTGTTTATTTTAAATGTTTCTTATATTTAATAAATACCTATATTTATGTATATTTTATACTAGAGGCCGGGTGCACAAAATTTGTGCACGGAGGGGGTTGTCCCTCAGCCCAGCCTGTACCCTATCCAATCTGGGACCCCTGGAGGGATGTCTGACTGCCCGTTTAGGCCCAATCCCAGTCAGAGGGATGTCCGACTGCCCACTGGGATCGGGCCTAACCGGGCAGTCGGACATCCCTGTCACAATCCAGGACTGCTGGCTCCCAACTGCTTGCCTGCCTGCCTTCCTGATTGCCCCTAACCGCTTCTGCTTGCCAGCCTGATCACCCCCTAACCACTCTGCTGCCAGCCTGTTTGCCCCTAATTTCCCTCCTCTGCCGGCCTGGTCACCCTTAACTGCCCTCTCTTGCAGGGTTGATCACCTCCAACTGCCCTTCCTTGCAGGCCTGGTCCCTCTCAACTGCCCTCCCTTGCAGGCAGGGTGCCTCCCAACTGCCCTCTCCTGCTGGCCATCTTGTGGTTGCCATCTTGTGTCCACATGGGGGCAGGATCGTTGACCACATGGGGGCAGCTATATTGTGTGTTGCAGTGATGATCAATCTGCATAGTACTCTTTTATTAGATAGGATAGAGGCCTGGTACAGGGGTGGGGGCCAGCTGGTTTGCCCTGAAGGGTGCCCCTGATCAGGGTGGGGTTCCCTTGGGGTGTGGGGCAGCCTGAGCGAGGGGCCTGTGGTGGTTTGCAGGCCAGCCACGGCCCCTGGCAACCCAAGCGGAGGCCCTAGTATCTGGAATTTATTTTCTTTCTACAATTGAAACTTTGTAGCCTGGAGCGGAGGCAAGCCTGGGGCTCCCTCTGCAGCTGGCAGCCATTTCTATTGGGGTTATATTTGAAACTTTGTAGCCTTAAGCGGAGGCCTGGGCCCCGCCAGGGTGTGTGGAAAGCTTTGCTTCCCCTGTTGCTGGGGGCAACCCTGGCCTGCTCTCTCAAGCTCCATTCTGTCGCCATTTCTGTTTGAATTTGTTTACCTTCTATAATTGAAACTTTGTAGCTTGAGTGGAGGCTTAGGCCTGGCAAGGGCAGGCGGAAAGCTTGGCTTCCTCTGTTACCTAGGAAACCTTGCTCTCTGTGGCTATAGCCTTCTTGGTTGGGTTAATTTGCATACTCGCTCTGATTGGATGGTGGGTGTGGCTTGTGGGTGTGTTGGAGGTATGGTCAATTTGCATATTTGTTTATTATTAGGTAGGATATTATAGTGCACTCACAATCCTTTAAGTGAGTGCACTATAATACGACTTTATGAAACCACACAGGCTTTTAATTTGTTTTAAAAGTTTTCATGTCTTTGTTTTTCTAAATTAGTATTAGAAGATATTGACAAAAGTTTTAAAAAATTATTTCACACCTGACTTTTAATACTAAAACATTTATATATGTCTCCTTATCTTTAAACAATACATATAAACAATCCTATCTAATAAAAGAGTAACATGCAAATTGACCGTCACTCCAACACACAAGATGGCTGCCCCCATGTGGTCAAAGATGGCCGCCCCCATGTGGACACAAGATGGCTGCCAGAAGATGGCCGGCAGGGGAGGGCAGTTGTGGGTGATCAGGCCAGCAGGGGAGGGCATTTGGGGGGGACCAGGCCTGCAGGGGAGGGCAGTTGTGGGGGAAACAAGCCTACAGGGGAGGGCAGTTGGGGGCAACCAGGCTGGCAAGGGAGGGAAGTTAGGGGTGACCAGGTCAGCAGGGGAGGGCAGATGGGGGCGACCAGGCCTGCAGGGGAGAACAGTTAGAGGCAACCAGACCTGCAGGAAAGGGCAGGTGGGTGCGACCAGGCTGGCTGGGGAGGGCAGTTAGAGGCAACCAGGCTGGCAAGGAAAGGCAGTTAGGGGTGACGGGGCCAGCAGGGAAGGGCAGTTAGGGGAGACCAGTCTGGCAGGGGAGGGCAGTTAGGGGTGACCAGTCTGGTTGGAGAGGGCAGTTAAGGGCAATCGGGCCAGCAGGGGAGCAGTTAGGCGTCGATCAGGCTGGCAGGGGAGTGGTTAGGGATGATCAGGCTGGCAGACAGAAGTGGTTAGGGGCAATCAGGCAGGCAGGAAGGCGAGCAGTTAGGAGCCAGCAGTCCTGGATTGTGAGAGGGATGTCTGATTGCCTGTTTAGGCCCGATCCCTAAACGGGCAATCAGATATCCCTCAAGAGGCCCCAGATTGGAGAAGGTGCAGGCTGGCCTAAGGGACAACCCTCCCCTCCCATGCACGAATTTCGTGCACCATGCCTCTAGTATGTATATACTAACCCAAACTTATTCTAACTTGAGCGTTAATAGCATTATATTCATGTACCAAAGAGTCATAATATTGATCCTAAGACCTTGTGAGAACCTCCAAGGTGGTCAGAAATGTAGGCATATTGAGACTTATTTGTATTAATAAGATGGAATATTTAATTTGTGAGCCCCAATTTGTTCTGGACACTAAGTTATCTGTGTTATACACATTGTCTCATTTAACTGGTATTTTAATTTGATATAATTCTCATCAGAATCTTTTTGCACAAACTTCTATCCATTTTGAAAACAAGGAAACCCACATTTACAGAAATAAATTAACCTGCCAAAATCAAACACTAAAAGGGGAAATCAAAGTGAAAGCTTAGTTTTATGACTTCAAATCTTTTTTTAAAAAGTAAAATATATTAATGTTGCTTAGAAGTATTATAAAACCAAGGCTATACTTACATAAGTCATCATTGAGATCTATAATCATTAATACAGAGTTTACAAATACCATTATTGGGAGGTAATATCTTAAATAATGTAATTCTTGGAAAGAGATTTAAGAAATATATCAGTTAAGAGTGTTAACAAAAGTGAGGAATGTGTAAAATGGGTAAGGTAATACCTGGAAACATTAATCTGAGGTCATCAGCAGAAACAATGGCTTTGAAAGCTAAAGTTGTATAAAATATTACATTTTAGACATGCAAAAGTCATAATGAATAATAAAACAATATGTATTCATCAATCAGCTAAATAAAAAAATTCTATTCATATAATTTGTTGCTCTCTTTATATCTCTCTCCAACCAATCATATTCTTTCTTCTTTATTGAATTTAGTAACTAATAATTTTTCTGCATTTTTTAAATGCATATTTAAAAACTAGAGGCCCGGTGCACAAAATTCGTGCATGGGGGGGTCCCCTCAGCCCAACCTGCACCCTCTCCAATCCAGGATCCCTCGGGGGATGTCCAACTGCTGATTTAGGCCCTCACAATCTGGGACCACTGGCTCCTAACTGCTCACCTGCCTGCCTGCCTGATCACCCCCAACTGCCCCTCCCACTGGCCTGGTTGCCCCCAACTGCCACCTCTGCCGGCCTGGTTGCCCCTAACTGCCTCCCTGCTGTCCAGGTCACCCCTCACTGCCCCCTCTGCTGGCCTGGTTGCCCCCAACTTCCCCCCTGCCAACCTGGTCACCCCATACAGCCTGCAGCTCGGTCATTTGGTCACCCCTCACTAACCCCCCCTGCCTGCCTGGTTGCTCCACACAGCCTGCTGCTTGGTCATTTGGTCACCCCTCACGGACCCCCTGCCAGCATGTTTATTCCACGCGGCCTATTCGTTCGTCCGTTCAGTTGCAATGGTCGCTTAGGCTTTTATATATATAGATATAAATAGTACTTGAGGCCTGGTGCATGAAATACATACATGGGTAGGGTCCCTAGACATGGCCAGTGGTCAGGGTTGATTTGTGGGGCAATCGGTGGGGTGATCAGGGCCCCTGCTCGCATCCACCTTGGCTGGCCTGGAACTGCCTGCTCACTGGCCCCGCCCCCTTTTCCCATTCCCCATCCCCTGCCCCCACCTCCTGTCACCTTCCTCTGTGAAGTGAATGGTTGGGCGATCAGGGGCCCCCAATCACACCCACCTTGGCTGGTCTGGTGCTGTCTGCTTGCCAGCCCCACCCCCTGCCACTGCTGCTGGTTGGGGCCTGCAGGCTGGGGGCAGCTCCTGCATTGAGTGTCTGCCCCCTGGTGGTCAGTGATCATCATAGCAACTGGTCATTCTGCCAGTCATTCTGCCATTCATTTGATTTGCATATTATGGTTTTATATAGATAGAGTTAAAGTTTATTCTTACCCCTGTTTTCATTTGTCATGTCTCTTATTCACTTACTAGAGGTCCAGTGCATGAATTCCTGCACAGGTGGGGTCCCTCGGCCTGGCTGGAGATTCGGGCTGATCAGAGCCACGGGAGGTTGGCCGGGTGGAGGGGTCGTGGAAGGTTGGCCACGGGAGGTTTCGATTTGGGACATCAGGGCCAGCCAGCTGGGGGGAGGGGCTGCAGGAGGTTCCGATCGGGGCCATCAGTGGCCAGCTGGCTGGGGGGAGGTACTGTGGGAGGTTGGCCGACCATGGGAGGTTGGCAGTAGGAGTGCACTGACCACCAGGGGGCAGCTCCTGAATTGAGCATCAGGCCCCTGGTGGTCAGTGTGCATCATAGCAACTGGCCCACCGGTCATTCAGTCATTTGGTTGCTTAGGCTTTTATATATATAGATACCTTACCAGGCAACACAATTTTAATTTTCTATGTGGCTTTCCAGAGAATCATTACATCATGTTTTTCTGTGTATATTTTCTACACATGTTGTCTCTCTACACAAAATATAGAAGTATAAAGTTTTCAAACTTTAATAAATAATCTTCTACAATTTATTTTTCTAATATATTTTTTATTTTATAGAGGTAGAAGGAGAGATAGAACATCAATGATGAGGGAAAATCATTGATTGGCTGCCTCCTACATGCCCCCTACTGGGGTTCAAGCCCACAACCCGGGCATGTGTCCTTGACCGGAATCAAACCCTGGACCCTTCAGTTGTAGGCCGATGCTCTATCCACTGACCCAAACTGGCTATGGTTACAATTCATTTTTATATTCAAAATTATATTTGTAAGGTTCTTAACACATTTATGTTATAGAATCAGATTCATTCATTTTCATTGCTGTATAGTACCCCAGTATACAAATGTACCACATTTAAAAATTCATTCTACCTTCTACATTAAGCTGATTCTAGTTGTGTTGTTGTTTGATTGATTGGGTTGGGGTTTTTTTTGTTATTGTGAACAAATATGCTAAGATATTGTGTATGGATCTCTTTGTGCATATATTTGAGCATGTCTTTATATATACCTTAGAGATGCTGGACCATAGCATCAGCCCATTTTTTCCTTTACTAGATATTGCCAAATTGTTCTCTAACATGAATTTGCTAATTTACTCCTCGATGAGAAGTAGAGCATTTTTGGCTTCACATTCTCAGCTATTCTTGCTATTGGCCAACTTTTTAAATTGTGTGAATCTAATTGCTAACAATGATATTAATGCTTGTTTTTGCATTTTCCCATTATTACTATGACATGGCAGACTTTCCTGGTGGGAAGCTACTAGATTAGATTTCCTTTATTGCATGCTACTTTCTAGTCCCCTGTGAATTTTTATTTATTTATTTATTTTTTTACTTTTATGAGCTTGCTGAATGTTCCACATGCTCAGAGTGGCTGGTTTTTGTTTCGTTTTGTTTGTTTTTTTAAATTTTAAAATGTATTTATTACTTGAAAACCATCATTTTGGTGTATTTGATCAAGATGAATGCAATGCTGATGAAATTTAGGGAAGCCAGGGATGAGCAACTAGACCTGGATAGATTATGCACAAAGATGCAAAGTCAGCATCAAGAAATGGCCCAAGCTATGTGTAAACTCTCAGAAGGGCAGGATGGGTCCTTTTCCCTGCAGTCTCCAAAAGGAAACCAAGCATCTGTTCTTGAGTGCAATTGGAGAGTAGAGCCATGCACCCGTTACACATGTCATCAAAGGAACTATTGAATAAGCTAATGATGGAAAGTCTAAGGAAAGATAAGAGGAAATGTGAGACTTGTTTTCAACATATAAGTGGCAATTCCCTAAAGATTAATATTTCTCTGCAAGATAGGCACACTTGTTTAAAATAACAGGGAAACCCCAAGATTAAGAAAAAACATGGAAATGAGCTTTTAAAGGGATGGTAAATTCTCCCAAAACATAAATATTAAAATAGTGACAGTAAAGATATCTGCATTTGGTTTCAATCTTACTTAAGCACTAGCTCAACAAATCTGTGTTTAAAAAATTTACAAATATTGCCCTAACCAGTTTCGCTCAGTGGATAGAGCATTGGCCTGTGGACTAAAGGGTCCCGAGTCCTATTCTGGTCAAGGACATGGACCTCAGTTGCAGGCTTGATCATTGGCCCTGGTCAGTGTGCGTGTGGGAGGCAACCAATTGATGTGTCTCTGTCACATCAACGTTTCTCTCTCTCTGACTCTCCCTCTTCCTTCCACTCTCTCTAAAAATCAATGGGAAAATATCCTCTGGTGAGGATTAGCAAAAAAAAGCAAAAAACAAACAAATATTAAGCACAAAGTAAACATTCATTGATTCAGCTAAGAAATGAACTTATTAACGTATAAGTACCTTCTGACCCATGTCTCATAAATAATTCTGGAGTATTAATTTTGTATTCACAACTATACTGCAAGTACCTTAAGAAAATGTAGAGTATTTTAGGATTTATATAAAACCATTAAAAAATTCCTACAGATACTCATGTTGTGGTGACCCCCAACCATAAAATTATTTTCATTGCTACTTCATAACTGTAATTTTGCTACTGTTATGAATCGTAATGTAAATACTGTGTTTTCCGATGGTCTTAGGTGACCCTGCTAGTGGTTCTCAACCTGTGGGTCACGACCCACAGGTTGAGAACCGCTGCTATAGAGCCTAAGACCATCCGAAAAGACAGATATTTACATTACGATTCATAACAGTAGCAAAATTACAGTTATGAAGTAGCAACGAAAATAATTTTATGGTTGGGGGTCACCACAACATGAGGAACTATATTAAAGGGTCGCAGCATTAAAAAGGTTGAGAACCACTGCTCTGGAACAATAGACGCTAGTTTCGCCCGCATTTTATCAGGAGGCATTTGCCAAACTAGGCAAGGATAGCTGAGGAGGAGGTCAAATACTGATTTTGCAAATTTTAAAAAGTCATTTACAAGGTGAAGCAGCAAGAAGATGGAGGCTAGGGACAGTTACAGGTTTGCTCTAAGGCCCCACAAACATGGATAAGGATGAGGAGTGAGGGACACTTCCACCTTTGTCCAAGAGAGATGAAAAGTGCTTTAAAGAGACCCTTGGAGCTTGAGAAAGCCTGACGTGGACCAGTGAAATGTTCATGAGAGAAAGAGACAGAGAGTGAAAGAGACAGACAGCCATAGAGAGATAGAGAGAGCCAGAAAGAGAGTGAGAGAGACGACACTTGGAGTCGCTTTGGATCCTTCCCAAGAAGATCAGCTGGAGGGAGGAGGCTTGAGAAAGGTGAGGGGTCAGCACAAGGAGTTGCATTTGGTAGAGAAAAGGAAACTGCGGGGGAGAACAGGCCACAGGCTCAGCAGTGGCTGGTGGTATCAAAGAGAGTCACCTTCAAACATCTTTCACAGCCAGATCACAGCCAGCTAGTAAGGCTAATCAGGCTCCTACTTGTCTCTCTCCCAATCCCCTAGCTTCCACACCAGGATAGGTCAGAAGATATCAGATATCAGTAAGGAATTAACAAAAGAAGTGTTGTGGCTAGTGAGGAGGAGAAGGCATAAAAAAGGGGGAAAATGTCTCTTTACCATCTGCCCTTCCCAGATGTATGTGTCTACAGAGATTACACTTGGATTAAAATTCAGTTTTATTATTATACTGGACAGAATATGTTAATTACTGAGTTGAGATTATTTGAGAGATGGTAGTAACCAGAGGGTTATTCTTTTTAATATGATTATCTTAAAGTGAACAGATAAACTATCTGGGCTATCTGCCCAAATGTTATTGCATGAAAGGAAAACAATACACTCCCCCTTCCCCCCCCCCACCCCCAGATATGATTTGTAGAGGTAATTAGAAGGAGAAAATATTTTTAGGATTGTAGCTCAGGGTCTTGTTTATTCAGTGTAACAGCTATAAGAAAATTGAAGGAGTTTACTGCTTGGGGTCAAATAAGATTGTATTCTCATCCTATAGTATTTGAGAATTACTAATAGCGTTAACTTAAATTCCTCATTAACCTCTCTGGGTCTCAATTTCCTTACCTGCAAAATGAAACCTACAAAGATTTAATGCATTTATGTACATAAAGTAACTAACAGATTGCTGACCACATGGAGAATGCTCAGCATACATAAATTTCATAATCGAAATGACATTGCATTAACAGAGGGGACAGCAAATTATGACTCTTGGGCCAAATCGAACTCACCTACTCTTTTTGTAAATTAAGTTTTATTGAAACACAGCAACACTCATTCTTTATATATAATCTATAGTTGTTTTTATGTAATATATTGACATTTCATACATTGTAATGGCAGAGTTGAATAGTTGTAACAATATGGCATGCAAAGCCCAAACCACAGAGTATTCCCCAAAAATGTACAGACACTGCTGATAGCTCAATTTGGAAAAATGAAATGTATTTTAATAAACACTTCCTTTATAATTATTTGATATATGTATATCAAATAATTTATATATATATATATATATATATATATATATATATATATATATATATATATACACACATAATTTTGGGGGGATACCCTATATGTACTTTCTGGCCCTTTATAAAAAATACTAGAGGCCCAGTGCAAGAAATTCGTGCATGGAGGGGGGGCATGTCTCTCAGCCCAGCCTGCACTCTCTCCAATCTGGGACCCCTCTCACAATCCAGGACTGCTGGCTCCCAACTGATCACTGCCTGCCTTCCTGATTGCTCCTGCCGGAAACAAATCAGTTTCACTAAAAGAGAGATGTTGACAGGGAGCCAGGAAGGCTGGTCAACAACCTTAATTGCTCTAACCACTCACCCTTTAGTTGTTTACATTGTTAGCTGAAGCAGCCTCCACCTTTGTTTGTCCCATGTAAGTTTCTGTTATTTCCTGCCTAAGGGCTACATGTAAGTTTCTGTTATTTTGCCTAAGATGTTTCCCCCAAAACCTCAATAAAAGGGATGGCAGGGCCAGAGCAGTCAGTAGTTCTCCCACTAGAGGTGGACTACCGCCTGGCCCCCCATTTCGCCAAATTGAATTTCTTCAAGTCTCCTTTCATTTGTGTGCGGCCTTTCTCCAGAACTCGAACCCTGAACAGGAACCCTGGACCACACAGGACGTGGAAAGGGATTCCTACAGCTCCTAACCACTTTTGCCTGCCAGCCTGATCACCCCCTAACCACTCCACTGCCAGCCTGATTGATGCCTAACTGCTCCCCAGCCAGCCTGTTTGCCCCCAACTTCCCTCCTCTGCTGGCCTGGTGACCCCTAACTGCCCTCCCCTGCAGGGTTGATTGCCTCCAACTGCCCTCCCTTGCAGGCCTGGTGCCTTCCAACTGCCCTCAGCTGCTGGCCATCTTGTGTCCACATAGGGGCAGGATCTTTGACCACATGGGGGCAGCTATATTGTGTGTTGCAGTGATGGTCAATCTGCATATTACACTTTTATTACATAGGATACAGGCCTGGTGCATGGATGGGGGCTGACTGGTTTGCCCTGAAGGGTGGGGGTTCCCATGGGGTGTGGGGCGGCCTGAGCGAGGGGCCTGTGGTGGTTTGCAGGCCGGCCATGCCCCCTGGTGACCCAAGTGGAGGCCCTGGTATCTGGAATTTATTTACATTCTACAATTGAAACTTTGTAGCCTAGAGCAAAGCCAAGCCTGCTGCTCACTCCGCGGCCAGCAGCGATTTCTGTTGGAGTTAATTCACCATCTATAATTGAAACTTTGTAGCCTTGAGTGGAGGCTTAGGCCAGCAACAGGATGGCTTCTTTTGTTACCGCGGAAACCCAAGCCTCCCTCCTGCTCTCAGTGGCTGTAGCCATCTTGGTTGGGTTTATTTGCATATTTGATCCTGATTGGCTGGTGGGTGTGGCTTAGGCGTAGCGAAGGTGCGGTCAATTTGCATATTACTCTATTATTAGATAGGATTTGTCAAACACTGAGTTAAACATTGTGCTTTCACAATATGCCATTTATCAAGATAATGCCTTTGCAATCATTATTTTGTTTAATTTTTAAAAACACTTCTTTGCATTAATCTCTTATTTTCAGGATTAATTTAAAAATAAATATATTCCTCATACAGAGTACATAACTCTCTGCCTGAAGGTGGCAGAGAGCTCTACTCCACATAGTCACACAGGGTCTCAGGGTCTTACCATCTTTAGCTATATCTCTATACTTGCTTCTTCCTTTATCATCAGTGAAGGAGGGTTGCTCATTGGTCCTTAATTTTTTTCTGAAAGTGACACACATTACTTCTACTCTTAACCCATTATCCAGAGCTAGTTTTATGGTTTCACCCAGCTGCAAAGTGTTGACGTAGGAGCACATGAATATTTGGTGATCAATATGTCTGCCATATCCATGAGGTAAATAACATTTCATTAAAAATTTAAGGATATGGGGGGTGAGAGAGACCAAGAGACTTGTCCAAGTCTGCACAGCTACTAAATGGCAGAGCTGATTTAAAATCTAAGCTCTTGGATGTCCATAGAACAGAGTATCATTCCTACTTTCCCTAAATACTCTTTATTGCACCACATCTCCCCAACCAGTCCCTCTATTCCTATTTTCAAGTTGGTTTTCAACATGATGATATTTAATATGATAGAGGTTCTCACTTGATAGGAGATGATCTTCTCATAGGATCTTTTCTGTTCCATTTGCCTACCTGATTCTACATCTAGTTGAGTTCAGCAATTTAATCTAGTTGAGTTGAATATATTTTTGTGTTCATTTATTAAAAAGCCCAGAGAGTATGTCAAAGAAATGATTAAAAATCCAGTTGAAAAGTTTCCCAGGCATATCATTCAAAATCAGAGACTTTTTCTCCCATACCATTATTCTTATCCAGAACTTGAAGTAGGTAGTTTTCAGACCTGCTGCTTTTTCCAAATTGTAATAAATAAGTGACATCCGTATTCATGAGAATCTGTTCTAATGTAGAAGCCCCACCTTTGCATGCACCTTTACCATGCAAGCCTCAGGGGAAAGTAATTAAACTTAATAGCTTCTATGAGTTCTAAACAAAGATGTACAATAAATGCAATGATGATAATCAAATTCAGGTGTTTATAAAAACCAAAACTTTCAGAAATTTAATTAATATTTATGGAGCTCTATTCTGGAACTATAGAAAAACTTTGTCATTAGAGTTATATTTTTCCTACTTTTAGAATTTTAATAAGCAATTATTTATCCACTGTTATCTTTCTCCCAGCCCCTGGAATAAGATACTGCTGTGGTGAACATATATTTCCCATAAGTCATCTTTCTTAACTCAAAACTGATTTCATTCTTTGCTTTGATAAGCAACAACAGGATACTTAACCAGCTACCCAGGACTTGAAAGGATGGAAAGGTGGAAATAGTTGCTTAAAAATAATTTACCAATCTTGTACAAGTCTAAAGTATTTTTAAGTTTTTTTTCTTTTTTAATCATTATAGAATGTGAACTTTCAGAAGATGAAATACTGTGATATTTAAATATGAATGGGCATAAAATGATTTCAAATCACACTAAACAGATCAAGGCAAACTGACGCTCCAATGATACTCCATTTTTCATTGGCTGTGTTGGCTAAGATATAACTTATAGAACACTGTATTTTGACACTTCTTTTTGGAAATAGGCTTTCTCACATATTGCTTGTGAAAATGTAAATTTGGAGGGTAATTGCAGCCACTAGTTAAATTATTGATCCATGTATCTATTGACCAGAAATTAAACTTCTAGGATTCATTTCATAGATGTGTTCAAAGATATATATACATTTATTCTCATGTTAGTATTATTTGTAATGGTAAAAAAACAAAACACAAAAAAACAGGAAATAAATTCAAATATCTATTTATTGGGACTGGTTAAATAAATTATGGATATTGCACAATTGTGAAAAGTTATAGGTACTAATACAGAATGACCAGTAAGATGTAGGGTTAAATGCCACAGAAAGGACCAGAATAGCATGTCTTGCAAGCCTACCCTGTGTCAAATACTTAACTAAAAAATAAAGATATTCAGAGCATTTCAGAAACTGGAAAAAATTGTTTTGGGGAAAATAGTCAGCTTGAGGGAAAGGTGGGAGGGAATAATTTTCTAAATGATTAAGAAAACAAATAACTTAGGAAACTGCTGTTGAACTGTAATGTAAGAATTACAGACAAAATTATTCAATTATTACCTTTTCTAAGAAACAATTATTGATGTGAGACTTTGGAATTTATACTCCATACAAATAGATTTTATATTATTTCAAGCTAGTCTATTATAATAATGAGTCTAAATAATTGTAAAATGTGGTTCTTACTATCTTCTATCCCTATCCCTGTATTTTATAAGGATTCTAATATTTAATTTTGGATAATGATGCTTCTCCTGAAATTAATCTTGGCCTTTAATTATTCAAGTATCCAGCTTTGCTGAAATCATCATAATTATTCTCATTGCTCAACAGTATTTGTAAAAATTACATTTAAATTCAAAATAATTTAGATGAGTTCTTAATATTCCCACAAGCATTTAGCTACTTTTATACTTTCACCTCTTGAGTTAAAAAAAAAAAAAGATTGAATGTAGCCAATATCATAGTTTTAATTTAAATGATTCTGTGTTTTTATCTCTAATGCAATACCATAGAAGGTAGATTAAAATTAGCTTCCTCTCTCTTTTTTGATTTGTAAATCCCACCTCTCATATTACCTCCTCATTTACACTTTTAAAAATTTTATGATGCTCATATTCTTTTATTATCTGTTAGATTATTCAGCAGACAAGATTTTATGTACATTTTCTAGTGCATTGCCCTTGAGAAATGAAGATTATTTTTCATCCCGAATAAATAAATACCATGTAAGTTTGTAATGGTAGATTTTAAACAACATGAACTTCCATCTAGCATAATCTCTTGTATGCTAGATTATGCTATCTATTTTTCAAAATAGATTTTACACAAACACATATATACAAAATAATATTATGTATATAATTTTGAAGATAACATGTGGCATTTAGGAAACTAAAAAAAAAAAAAACAACACCAACATTATAGTGTCTATTAAATTATTTAACAAATAATTTCAAGACTATGATCCTTGTATTTAACCTTTATTTGAGAGGGAGACAAGGAACCAAGCTGGCCTGAAAAATAAGAAATAAAAATAGGAACAATAAATACATTCCTTTCATGAGTGAGTCTTGAAATTTGGATTTAGGTTAGATAAATGAAATTACTTTGGCTTGAGCTCCCTCTCCCCGAACACAGCAATCTTATTCACCAGAGTCTGTTTTTTACAGCTATATATATGATTTGCAATGGTGGCATTCAGAGACTCTATGTACCATTTCTTCCCTTTATACCATAAAGGAACAAGGCACAGAAGGGGAAAAAATGTCTAGCTTAAATATGAATCTTCACTGAAATTTCTGTTTGTGGCTATTCTAAAATTCTTTATCATAAATTTTCTGGGATAAGCAAGCTTTTTTTAAAAAATCTTTATTAAAGTTTCCCTTAGTTAGAAAATAAATTCTTTTCTGTGACCTTTGGAAAGTAATGTCAATTCTTTATTTTTCTTGATAGAGATGCAAAGCAGAAATCAAGAAGTACAAAATCCAATCGTTAATCACACCTTAGATAAAGGTGAGTTTACTCGCACTATGCCCCCAAAGAGCTCTCTGATGGCTGGGACATTGTTCCCATAATACAGTGCCTCCATAAATTTTGTTAACTAAATGGTCAATTCTGAGCCAGAGCTACAAGGAATTTTAAGGAAGGATTGTGTAGTACAACAAACACAGATACTGGCGGTAATTTTGAAGTGGAAGAGAAGCCAGTGGTAATACTGTATAGATTCCCCACTCGATGTTTTATTCGAATATGGCGAGATTACATCTACAGCAAGCCTCTCCTTTCAGGCAGATGGGAACATGCCTCACATCAAACACTCCCAAAGGTCGAAGCATCAAAACTAAAGTTGGAATTTTCTTTTATCCTTCAGAATTGGGGACAACTCAACCACCTCTATCACTTTTTCTTTTTTTCCACAGGAACTTGTAATGACCCTAAGAAGTAGTATGCATGGCTATGTAAATGGACTTGCTTCTGACTAGGAACAATTTCTGACATCTTGAAAGTCTGGTCTCTTTTAAATCACATGGGCCCTAAAGTAAAGTAGAAAGACAATATTACTGGTCACATTAACATGATGCCTATTTTTTTTAAATTGGCGAGTATAATTGTGGATATTTTTATCTCATTGAGTGAAGTTTCCTTAACAGAAAAGAACATGATTCATTGCCTTTCTAGGTGAAGGTGCTCAGGGTAATACAAGAATTTCTGCATAGGATATGGTTATGGAGAAGGGCTACTGGATACAGGTGGAAAGTTGTGTTTCATAATGAACACATGATATTTATTTTGATTGTAGTCTCACATATGGAATGAGCTAAGAAAAAATGTGGAGAGCTCCATAAACCTCTGGCCGTTCTCTTCCCAAGTTGCTGCTGGCTCTAACCACAGACCAGAATTCTAAAATTCTGTTTAATAAAACAACAACCACAACAAACAAACAAACAAAAAAAAACACCACACAACTAGAATACAAGGATTGTAAAAACTGCCATTTCTGGCTACAGACCTAGACCACATAACACACCAAGCACTGGCAGTAAATCTCCTAACCCCTTTCTTCTGAGAATTATTTGCAACCAGTAAAGTTTTTTTGCAAGCCCTTTGTCAGGTTTCAGAGTGCAATGACAAATTTTCCAATGTGGGTCAAAATTCAGATGAATAACTAATTGCATGAACAACCACCACACATTGCATTCCATCACATTTATATTGGCCAGTGCAACAATTTTAATTTTACAGAGGGAGAGAGAAAGGGAACTCAAAATGCCTAATTTAATTCAAGTTATAAATGTGGAAAAAGACAAATTTCCTCAAAAAACTCCCAGATTATCCTGAGGACTCAAGAAATTTTTTATTCTCATCACTCATTTGAGATAGGTTTAGGTTTATTTTTAATCTTAGGTCTAGATCTTTGGGGACACACTCTGAGCTGGATATTTGCATAGAGGTAGTTTCTAAGGAGTGTTCTTTGTACAGTGCTTGTGAGGAAGTGAGGACAGCAGGATGGCGAGAAGAGAAATGTGATGCCTTTGAGTCAGTCCCACAGACAGCTCAAGAGGGAATAGCCCTGAGATCCTTAAATTGAAGCAAAAATATATGAAGGTTCCCCTCTTGCATGGACAAGTCATTGGATGTGGTGGCCCAGGAAGGGAAAGTAACTTGAACCAGGCACTTTACTTTGCTCCCGGCCAATTCCTGTCCAGGAACTCAGCTGTAAGTCCTTGCAAGGCGACACAGCCAGAGAACAAATGACAGTGTTAGTCTGAAGAGCCCTCTTCACTTCCCCCATATAAATCTGAAGTCATTCAACTTTTGATAATGGAAACCCATCGATCACTATTTTTATTATCTGCCATGCATTAATGTATATATAGGGTTAAATTATAAATATTATTAACTCTCTGAACATAACATATCTTGAATATTTGTGAAAGTTTTCATGCGTTTATTATTGACAGAATGGACTGTTTACCATCATTGATTTCTTACTAGAGATCTTTAAAAACATAGAATTTTGCCACAGTACACAGTTGCAAATATTATTTGTGTCACTGCAACTGTCACAGATGAAAAATAAATAAATAAAAAGGACTTTCCTTTTGTAGTCCTACTTTTCAATCAATGTTTGCTTAGGGCTAGGATGAAAGGGTTTCCTCGAACAAGTCAGAAGCTTTTGTGCTGACATCAATTGTCTATTTGCAACTGTGTGTTATGCCAAGTCTACACCATCTCTCAGCTGGACACCTACAATAGCTTGCCAGCAGGCCCTCAGCACACCGTGTTTCTCTCCTGAATGGCATTTTCTACACAGGAGCCTGTGGAAATCCGGTTAAAATGTAAATAAGACCAACAAATTCCCCTGCTTTAAAACACGTCCATGGCTCCCCGTTGCACTCTGAATACATTCCGAAGTCCTTACCATGGCCTAAAAATAGTTTCATGATCTGCATCCTACCTACTTCTCTCCAATTCCCTCCTGACATCAACCACTGAGCTACTAACATCAAGGAACATAGACCTCTGTTCTGTATGTAGAAAAAAACAAACTCTTCTGGCTCCAAGTGTTTGCATTCTGTTATCTATTCTCAGAACACTCTTCCCTGTGTTCTGAGAAGAGTGGCAGGTCAAGTCCTCTCATTATTTAGCTGGACTATCCGAAACACCTAGTATTGCCCTACCTTCCTTCCTGGGTTTCTGCTGCCTCTCCATGTACCTGCCCACACCTTCCCCAACCTGACCAATGGTTCTCCATAACGCTCTCTACAGTTTTCTTGTTTATTAATTTAATAACATATTTCTTTTTATCACTCCCATAAGAAGGCAAGCTGTGTGTTTTGTTCCTTCCAATTTTAATAATCTGTAAGATCTATTCCAAATATTTAATAGACATAGCACATAGAAGAAAAGTATGTAAAATGAAATTTGAGAGTTAGCCAAGGACTAGAATAGAAGTGTGTTAGGCCATGTTAAAATTCTGGAGAACTAGAAATTGTTAGAATTTTAGGAGTAAGTTCTTGCAATAAGGAAACATTTCTGATTCAATTATAGGCAATCCTCAGGTTACATCGGACTCGACTTACATTGTTTCGTGGTTACATCACCATCTCCCATCCTCTCTAATAAAATGGCAATATGCAAATTAACCATCACTCCGCTATACAAGCCATGCCCACCAGCCAAGCCACGCCCACCAGCCAATCAGGGCAAGTATGCAAATTAACCCCATCCAAGATGGCTACAGCCACAGAGAGCAAGGTTTCCCAGGTAACAGAGCAAGCCAAGCTTTCCATAGCCGTTGCAGGCCTAAGCCTCCACTCAAGCTACAAAGTTCCAATTATAGAAGGTAAACAAATTCAAACAAATGGCGGCAGAATGGAGCTTGAGAGAGCAGGCCAGGGTTGCCGCCAGCAACAGGGGAAGCAAAGCTTTCCGCACACCCTGGCCAGGCTCACCCGCTTAAGGCTACAAAGTTTCAATTGTAGAAGGTGAATTAACTGCCACAGAAATGGCTGCCGGAGCCCCAGGCTTGGCTCCACTCCAGGCTAAAGTTTCAATTGTAGAAGGAAAATAAATTCCAGATACCAGGGCCTCCACTTGGGTTGCCAGGGGCGTGGCCGGCCTGCAAACCACCACAGGCCCCTCGCTCAGGCCACCCCACACCCCAAGGGAACCGCACCCTGATCCGGGACACCCTTCAGGGCAAACCAGCTGGCCCCCACCCCTGTACCAGGCCTCTATTCTATCTAATAAAAGAGTAATATGCAGATTGACCATCACTCCAACACTGCCTATATGTCCAACACTGACCATATGTCTGCCTCCATGTGGTCAAAGATCCTGCCCCCATGTGGACACAAGATGGCCACTACAAGATTGCCAGCAGGAGAGGGCAGTTGGGAGGCACCGGCCTGCAAGGGAGGGCAGTTGTGAGGGACCAGGCCTGCAAGGGAGGGCAGTTGAGTGGGACCAGGCTTGCAAGGGAGGGCAGTTGGAGGTGATCAACCCTGCAGGAGAGGGCAGTTAGGGGTGACCAGGCTGGCAGAGGAGGGAAGTTGGGGGAAAACAGGCTGGCAGGGGAGCAGTTAAGCATCAACCAGGCTGGCAGCAGAGTCGTTAGGGGGTGATCAGGCTGGCAGGCAGAAGCAGTTAGGGGCAATCAGGAAGGCAGGCAGGCAAGCAGTTGGGAGCCAGCAGTCCTGGTGGGATTGGGCCTAAACGGGCAGTCGGACATCCCTCCAGGAGTCCCAGATTGAGGGACAACCCCCCACTGTGCACGAATTTCGTGCACCGGACTTCTAGTGTATTTATAAAAAAAAAAAAAAGTTCTGTTATTTCGATGTATGTACGTATGTGCTTTATGTTTTTTGTTATTTATTTACCACAAGTAAAGGTCAGGAATTGTTATATTTCTTTTAAATTTTTATACTGTTTCACATCATTACTGCTGTGTATGTGCTCCATGCGAGTGACTTAGGTGCTTATGTAGCTGGGTTCCGATTTACGGGGAAATCACATTACGTCACCGTAGGAACAGATCTTCGATGTAACCCAAGGACTGCCTGTACCTTGTTACAATATGTGCATTTCTTAAAAAGATTTTTTTATTGATTTTTAGAGGGAAAGGGAGATGGATAAGGAGGCGGGGGGAGAGAGAGAGAGAGAAACATCAATGTGAGAGCAGATTGGCTACTTCCTACACACCCCTCCTGGGGATCAAGCCCCCAACCACGTCATGTATCCTGAACAGGAATCAAAATGGCAACCTTTTGGTGCATGGGGCAATGCCCAACCAACTGAGCCACATAGGCCAGAGCCATACATATGCATTTTATTGTATTCATATATTTACTTAAATGGTGATTATTTAATTGCCTTTCTTCTTATTGCTGATAAACACTAATATAACCTAGGTTTTTGAAACATTTATGTTGGGCCAATCCTTACAAGAAATTCTTTATATGTTGTAATATATTTTCAAAATATTTATATTAAAAATGTATCTTGATTCCAGAAGGAATCATCATATGATCATACTATTTAAAATGGCAGCCTTCCCAAGCCCTCCCTAAATCCTTACTCTTTTTAATTTTCTTCATGGTGGTTATTCTAGTCATACCTATGTATTTATTTACATGTTAGTTGCATGACTATATCAGGGAGCAAGGCTATCTTATAGTCTCCTTTATCTCTGTCCTTAGAATAAGACTTGGCAAATAGGATGTGTGCCACAAATATTTGTCAAAATAATAAATGAATGAATGAATCTGTTAATCTAAGAAGTTCACATATACGGAAGTTGCTACTTCCCAATGAAGCTGAATAAATGAGATCTCTTAGTCACTACAGTCCTTTCACTCTGAAAAGGTCATAGAATTAATCTTTTCTTTAATTCTCTGTATTTATGTATGCAAAATGACTGCCTAAGCCAAGGGGTTCATCACTTCCTGGCAAGTAATAAACCCCTTTTCAATTTGTTCTTTGGCCATGTAAATAGTGAACAGCTAATTGTTAATTGATTATAGTTGCATTGATATTTATCATTTGCTAAATTTCTTCCTGTAGTTATCTAGTTACACATTTAACTGAGTTTTATTTTTCATTAAATTGTATTTCTCTTTCAAAGAAAAAGAGAAATACATAGATAGAGGGGGGAGAGAGAGAGAAAGAGAGAGAGAGAGATTTTGTCTTTTCATTCACTACTCTATTCCCAGTGCCTAGAATCCTTATCTAATAATAGACAAATATGCAAATTAACCATCACTCCGCTACATAAGCCACGCCCACCAGCCAAGGCACGCCCATGAGCCAATCAGGGTGAGTATGCAAATTAACCCCAATCCAAGATGGCTACAGTCACAGAGAGCAAGGTTTCCCAGGTAACAGAGCAAGCCAAGCTTTCCATAGCCGTTGCAGGCCTAAGCCTCCACTCAAGCTACAAAGTTTCAATTATAGAAGGTAAACAAATTCAAACAAATGGTGGCAGAATGGAGCTTGAGAGAGCAGGCCAGGGTTGCCGCCAGCAACAGGGGAAGCAAAGCTTTCCGCACACCCTGGCCGGGCCCACCCGCTTAAGGCAACAAAGTTTCAATTATAACCCCAACACAAATGGCTTCCGGCCTCGGAGGGAGCCCCAGGCTTGGCTCTCCCCCTTGGCTACAAAGTTTCAATTGTAGAAGGCAAATAAATTCCAGATACCAGGGCCTCCGCTTGCGTTGCCAGGGGGCGTGGACGGCCTGCAAACCACCACAGGCCCCTCGCTCAGGCTGCCCCAAGCCCCAAGGGAACCCCACCCTGATCCGGGACACCCTTCAGGGCAAACCAGCTGGCCCCCACCCCTGTACCAGGCCTCTATCCTATCTAATAAAAGAGTACTATGCAGATTGATCATCACTGCAACACACAATATAGCTGCCCCCATGTGGTCAAAGATCCTGCCCCCATGTGGACACAAGATGGCCACCACAAGATGGCCAGCAGAAGAGGGCAGTTGGGAGACACCCGGCCTGCAAGGGAGGGCAGTTCAGAAGGACCAGGCCTGCAAGGGAGGGCAGTTGGAGGTGATCAACCCTGCAGGAGATGGCAGTTAGTGGTAACCAGGCCAGCAGAGAAGGGAAGTTAGGGGCAAACAGGCTGGCAGCAGAGTGGTTAAGGGGTGATCAGGCTGGCAGGCAGAAGTGGTTAGGGGCAATCAGGAAGGCAGGCAGGCAAGCATTTGGGAGCCAGCAGTCCTGGATTGTGAGAGGGATGTCCGACTGCCCGTTTAGGCCCGATCCCTGGGATCGGGCCTAAACGGGCAGTCGGACATCCCTTGAGGGGTCCCATAGTGGAGAGGGTACAGGCTGGGCTGAGGGACAACCCCCCTCCGTGCACGAATTTTGTCTACCGGGCCTCTAGTAATACAATAATACCTAGTACACATGAGGGAGTCACTCAATAAATATTTATTAAATTAATAAATCACCATAATTTGCACAGCCAAAGCGAATAAAGGATCTTCTCTGAGGGAGATATTTATTTATATACCTACTAGAAGCCCGGTGCACGAAATTCGTGCACGGCGAGGGGTTGTCCCTCAGCCCAGCCTGTACCCTCTCCATTCTGGGACTCCTGGAGGGATGTCCGACTGCCCCTTTAGGCCCGATCCTGATGGGCAGTCGGACATCCCTCTCACAATCCAGGACTGCTGGCTCCCAACTGCTTGCCTGCCTGCCTTCCTGATTGCCCCTAACCACTTCTGCCTGCCAGCCTGATCACCCCTAACCACTCCGCTGCCAGCCTGGTTGATGCTTAACTGCTCCCCTGCCAGCCTGTTTGCCCCCAACTTCCCTCCTCTGCCAGCCTGGTCACCCCTAACTGCCCTCTCCTGCAGGGTTGATCACCTCCAACTGCCCTCCCTTGCAAGCCTGGTCCCTCTCAACTGCCCTCCCTTACAGGCCTGGTCCCTCACAACTGCCCTCCCTTGCAGGCCGGGTGCCTCCCAACTGCCCTCTCCTGCTGGCCATCTTGTGGTGGCCATCTTGTGTCCACATGGGGGCAGGATCATTGACCACATGGGGGCAGCTATATTGTGTGTTGCAGTGATGATCAATCTGTCTATTACTCTTTTACTAGATAGGATAGAGGCCTGGTGCATGGGTGGGGGCCCTGAAGGGTGTCACAGATAAGGGTGGGGGTTCCCTTGGGGTGTGGGGCGGCCTGAGCCAGGGGCCTGTGGTGGTTTGCAGGCCGGCCACGCCTCCAGGCAACCCAAGGGGAGGCCCTGGTATCTGGAATTTATTTTCCTTCTACAATTGAAACTTTGTAGCCTGGGGCGGCAGCCATTTCTGTTTCAGTTAATTCACCTTCTACAATTGAAACTTTGTTGCCTTAAGCGGGTGGGCCCGGCCAGGGTGTGCGGAAAGCTTTGCTTCCCCTGTTGCTGGCGGCAACCCTGGCCTGCTCTCTCAAGCTCCATTCTGCCGCCATTTGTTTGAATTTGTTTACCTTCTATAATTGGAACTTTGTAGCTTGAGTGGAGGCTTAGGCCTGCAACGGCTATGGAAAGCTTGGCTTGCTCTGTTACCTGGGAAACCTTGCTCTCTGTGACTGTAGCCATCTTGGATTGGGGTTAATTTGCATACTCACCCTGATTGGCTCATGGGCGTGGCTTGGCTGGTGGGCGTGGCTTATGTAGCGGAGTGATGGTTAATTTGCATATTACCATTTTATTAGAGAGGATTTTTAGTTAGATTTTATTTTTAGCATGGATTCTTATCCATATTCTTTTACCAAGCACATCACGGGAAAAAGAGCATTAGATTAGGTGCCAAGATCATCATGTTTCTTATTGAGGACCTTTCTTTTGTGACTGTATGCAAGTCCTCTAAGTTACCTGGGATTCAGGTTCCTGAATTCCAAACAAATAAAAGCAGATACTTGATTCCTTAAGGTTCCTTTTTAAAACTAAAATTGTGTATTTTCTTCAATCCCCAACACTATAGTCTATTTCAGTATGCATTTGTTTTTAGAGTTAACTCATAGCACAGTAAACATTTTGGTCTCTTTTCAAATATTGTCAATGAAAAAGTCTCTCAATTACTCAAAACCTTTTCTTTAATTCTCCTTTCTTACTTGTTTACAGACAGGTATATGGCATCACCTTTATTGCGTAACTAAGGGATACTAAATAATATGACCTAAAATTATTAATTCTAAAGATTAGTAACAGATAACTTTACTTACAACTGAAGAGCCTTATACATTTGGATGCTGCTGAACAAAGCAATATTCAGGTAAAACTACGAAGCCAGGTTCTGTTCCATATTGAAGAGTTCACTCCCAACAACTGCTTTAACGGCCGATACTACAATATATAGTGTTGGGTAATATAATTTCTATCTAATTTTAGAAGGGAATTTTTAGGTAATTAATGCTTTTTATTAGCCAGTTGGATTGGTTACATTAGTCAGCAACATTTTATTCAATATAGAATTACCAAAATCTTTGCAAGTGAGATGGAATATGCTATACCTGACTGTAGTTAAGTTATTCAAACCTCCATTAAAAGAGTAGTCAATAGAAAATATTCCATATTGTAATTGATCTAAAAAAAATCTAATGAATGAACCTGTAAATAAAATAAGAATGGTTTTCTTCTACATCTCAAATAAAAAAGAAATGACTAAGGTTTTAATTTTTTTAAATCTTTCTGACATAATCTATAAGTTTGGGATAAGAGGCATATTAACTACATTATCTACTGCAGAAGGCAGAGTAAAATCAAATAGACCTTTATCTGTAAGGCTTTCTTTTTTTAAAATTTTATTTATTTTTTTATTTCAAGAAAAATGATCTTAAATATAATAGTTACATGCAATAAACATTAATATCTCAAGAAAAATGATTTTAAATATGATAATGTTACATGCAATAAATACCAATTATTCAAGAAAAATGATCTTACATATAGTAATATTACATTCAATAAACATTAACATTTCAAGAATAAAAGAATTTTAAGTATAATAATATTACCAAAACTGTACTAACAGTATGATATCACAAAAGTTGTAGGAAATATTAAAAACCTGGATTACTTCTATTATATTCTAGTATATTTTTCCTCTGACTATATTTTTGTTTATCAGTTTATGTTGTTCATTATATTCCACAAATGAGTGAGATAACATGATATTTATCTTTCTCCGACTGGGTTATTTCGCTTAGCATGATGCTTTTAAAGTCTATTTTGTCAGATATGAGTATTGCTACTCCAGCTTTTTTTTTCCATTTGCATGGAAAAATTTTTTCCATCTCTTCACTCTCATCCTGTGTGTGTCTTTTGTTTTGAGGTGGGTCTCTTGTAGACAGCATATAGTTGGGTCAGGTTTTTATATCTGTTCAGCTATCCTACACCTTTTGATTGGAACATTTAATCCATTTACATTTAGGGTTATTATTGAGAGGTACTTATTTATAGCCATTTTAATTCTGTATGGCTAGGTTTCTCTCTCTGTTTCTTCTTCTCAGCAATCCCTTACAGCAACCCCTTTAGCATTTCTTGTAATGCTGGCTTGGTGGTGATGAACTACTTTAGCCACCTTTGTCTGGGAAGCTCTTTATTTCACCGTCAGTTTTGAATGGTAGCCTTGCTGGATATAGTAATCTTGGTCTCAGATACTTGCTTTCCATTACCTTGAGTACTTCATGCCATTCCCTTCTGCCTGTAGTGTTTCTGATGAGAAATCAGGTCTCAGCTTTATGGGAGCTCCTTTGTGGGTAACAGTTTTCTTTTCTCTTTCTGCCTTTAAGATTCTCTCTTTGTCTTAAATTTTAATTATGATGTGTCTGGCTGTAGGTCTGGTTTGGGTTCTTCTGGTTTGGGTTCTTCTTGTTTGGAGTTCTCTGTACTTCCTGGACTTGTGTGACTTTTTCCTTTACCAGGTTAGGGAAGTTTTCTACCATTATTTCTTCAAACATCTTCTCTATGCCTTTCTGCCTCTTCTGGCACACCTACTATTCTAACATTGTTACATTTCACATTGTTCCACAGAATCTTTAGGCTGTCCTCCTGTTTAATTGTTTTTTCTTTTTGGTTCTCTAAGCGAGTGATATTTTCAAATCTGTCTTCTAATTTACTGATTTGATCCTCAGCTTCCCCTAATTTGCTGTATATTCCTTCCAATGTGTTCTTTATTTGTGTTATATCATTATCTCAGACTGTAATTTTTTCATAGTTACTATATATTTTTTTCATAATGTTGAGCATTTTTAACATCATTACTCTGAACTCTGTTTCAGATAAATATCTTATCTCTGCTTCATTTATCTCTTCTTCTGGAGAAGTCGCTAGTTCTTTCATTTGGGGGTTGTTTCTTTGTTTCCTCATCTTGGTTGTTTGTTTGAGTTTGTGACTATGTTTTAGATAGATCCTCTATACCTCTCAATCTCCAGTGCAGGACAGACATTGTTAAAGGCTGTTTCTGACTAATTAGGTCAGGCAAAGACTCAAAGCCTCCAGAGACCACCTGTGTCTACCGACTAATAGGATTCTGACTTGAATTGCCCCCAGGCAATCGTCCTCAGGTGTGGCAAGAGTTTTTTCAATAGGGTGGGCAGTTGCTTCTGCCTGGAGGCTAATTGCTACTTTTAACCTCTTAAAGTGGCCTCAGGGCAAGGTGTTTTCCAATAGGGTGTGCGACTGTCTTCCCCCCCAGGGAAAGGCAGATGTCTATGTGGGAAAGATGTCCTCCACTGTGTGAGGAATGACTCAGTCCAGGAGACTTGAGGTGTTTGCCTTCTGAGCTCTATCCTCTGAGTCCCCAGTCCTGGGTTCTGCTCTCATAGCTCAAGTCCACTTTACCCTCCCTCTGCCAGAGCACAAGGTGGGTGGCTCCACAGGGAAATTTTGTGCATTGGCCCTTTAAGAGGGTACCTAAACTTTTAGCTGCCACTCCCTGGCAGACAGCACCCCACTGCTTTTCACAGATAGGTGTTATGTGGGTGCCCTCCTCAGTTTGGTGCTCTCTGCTGGGGAGCTCAGCTTTGGGATTAGATCCCAGAGTTCTCAGTGGCACCTCCCTCCTCCCCCCACAGCTGAGATAGCTCTCCAGGACTTCAGTTGCCATCTGTAGGTGCCTGGCCAGCCCTTTCGTGCCTCCGCCCCTCCTACAAGTCTCTATGTGGTCTCCATCTTTAGTCCTTGGGTATCAGGGTTCTCTCCAGTGAGTTTTCCATTGATTATTCAGGAATCCTTTCCGTATTTCAGTTGTAATTCTAGCTTGTTCCTGGGAGCATGTCCGTGCAGCATCCTCCTACTCTGCTGCCATTTTTAATCTTAAAAATCTGTGAGGCTTTCTTAGAGGTGCTAAAATATTTAGGTGGAGAGAATATTTCTCTCTCACCCATGTGTATTATTGTATTTTGTCACCCTTAAACAATCTCAGTTTCCTTTTTCTTCCTCTCCAAATGTGATTATTAGAACCCTTTAAGTGGATCATTCTCAGTTGTTTACCTGCAGAATTGTGTTTAAGGACCCATCCAAATACCATTAAAAGACAAAAGGAAATGAAACCATCTCCAACTTTGGGGTGTATATTAATCTAAGATAATATGGCAGCCTGATTCTCTCTACCAATACATAAGTTCATGAATAGGCATGAGATGTGTGTCTGGTCCCTTCATTCTTATATTCATCTATTCAGCAATTATTTTTGAGTGCTTCCTGTGTGCCAGGCACTCTTCAAGGCTTTAAGGATACAGCAGGATACAAGAGAATATACAAGTCACTGCTCTTCATAGAACTTATATGTTAGAGGAAAGAAAACAATACAACAAACATAAATAAATCAATACATAGTATTTCAGGGTGTGAAAATTCTATGGAGAAAAATAAAGGCAGGCAAAGTGATAGAGAGGAAATGTGGGAAGAAAGACATTGTTTTCAATAACATGGTTGGCAAAGGCCTCCATGCTAAGTGAAAAGAAGTGTGATTGAAAAGTCAAGGGGGAAAAACGAAAGTACAATTAGATATTGTTTTAATGACTATGATTACAGTGTGATTCTAAAAGATAAGAATATATGAAAAGAATGTAGGATTCTGTCATAGCAAATGATCTTTACATTTAGATAATAAAGGTGTTTTGCATATCTCAATAGATAAGAAAAACTAACTCAAATGATACCACTATTTGGATGGGTGTGATAGATTCTAATCTCCCTTAAAAATTAACAACAATATTACTCAAAAGAAATGGGATGCCTCTATATGGTCACATGGTCCTCTGTATCATGAAGTCCTTGCTACAGACTGCATACAGATTTCATTAAATTTCAGACCTTTCAGGCTCCCAAGAGAAGAGAGTGACCTCAAAAATTAATTGAAAAGGTTTTGTGAAGATTCTGTGATAGATGTTTCCTTATTTTGCAGTCATTTTTGAACCCTCAATAAATTTACATTTAAGTTTATATGTATATTTGGTAACACAAATATTTATTTGTACAAGTAATATTAAAGAGAATTTTCTCTATTAGAGTGACAAGTCAACTCCTTGATATTTTCAATATTTAAACCCTCAATATATTTATAAGAATAACTTTACTTCAGAAGTGTCTATTATTCAGGATAAATAAACATAGTACTTGAGCAAATTAAATACATAAAATTTATAAATATAATTTAAATATTTAAAGGAACTTCACTAAGGTAATAAAAGAAAACAATTATTTATTAGATTTCCTTTAAAGATAATCATTACAATTGCTAGTCTTGAAAACAAAATAATCAAATAGGTAAGTTGAATTTATTAAGAATGTGATTTTTAAGAAATTAATATCTTTAATACATTGAATATTTAATTTTTAATCTTTGAATAATCTTTAATGTGCAAAAAAGTATCCATGTGGGCAAGGTGAAACATATTTTTTATTGGAGTGATTTTTAAGCAGAGACCTGAATACAATGGGGGAATTAGCCACAGAGGAAAGGTATTCCTTGCATAAGTAATAGAAGTAAAAAGGTCCTGAAGCAGGAACATGCCTGCTTGATATTCTGGTCAAGTGTGATTTCTAGACCTGCTGTGGCCATGCTGCCCTGAGACCAGAAGGTGAAGCCTGACAGAATAGGTCAGAATCTGTGATCAATGTGTGTTAGAAGCAGTATCCTGGCATATTCTTCCCATCTTCCTCTTGTTACATAAAGAAACAAATGCTTTTATGTTTAAACTACAGGCCCGGTGCACAAAATTCATGCACTGGGGGTGGGGGGGGGGTGTCCCACAGCCCAGCCTGCACCCTCTCCAATTTGGGACCCTCAAGGGATGTTTGACTGCCCTCTCACAATCTAGGACTTCTGGCTCCCAACTGCTCGCCTGCCTGCCTTCCTGATTGCCCCTAACCGCTTCTGCCTGCCAGCCTGATAACCCCCTAACCACTCCCCTGCCAGCCTGATTGATGCCTAACTGCTCCCCTGCCAGCCTGATGCCTAACTGTCCTCCCCTGCAGGCCTGGTCACCCCTAACTGCCCTTCTCTGCAGGCCTGATCACCCCTAACTGCCCTCCCCTACAGGCCTGGTCCCCTGCAACTGCTCTACCCTGCAGACCCGGTCACCCCTAACTTCCCTCCCCTGCCAGCCTGATGCCTAACTGCCCTCCCCTGCAGGTCTGATCACCCCTAACTGCCCTCCCCTGCAGGCCTGGTCCCCTGTAACTGCTCTACCCTGCAGATCCGGTCACCCCTAACTGCCCTCCCCTGCCGGCTTGATTGCCCCCAACTGCCCTCCCTTACAGGCCTGGTCCCTCCCAACGGTCCTCCCCTGCTGGCCATCTTGTGGTGGCTATCTTGTGTCCACATTGGGCAGCCATCTTTGACCACTTGGGGGCAGCCATCTTGTGTGTTGGAGTTATGGTCAATTTGCATATTATTATTTTATTACACAGGATTAGATAGAATAGAGGCCTGGTGCACAGGTGGGGGCTGGCTGGTTTGCCCTGAAGGGTGTCCCAGATCAGGGTGGGGGTTCCCTTGTGGCATGGGGCAGCCTGGATTAGGAGCCTTGCAGGCTGGCCACACCCCCTGGCGACCCAAGCGGAAGCCCTGGTATCTGGGATTTATTTATCTTCTATAATTGAAACTTTGTAGCCTTGAGCGGAGCCAAGCCTCCTGCTTGCTCTGTGACCGCAGCCATTTTTGTTGGGATTTATTTATCTTCTATAATTGAAACTTTGTAGCCTTAAGTGGAGGCCAAGACAGGCCAGGGTGTGCGGAAAGCTTGGCTTCCTCCATTGCTGGGGAAACCCAAGCCTCCTGCTCTCTCTGTGGCTGCAGCCATCTTGGTTGAGATTAATTTGCATACTCGCTCCTGATTGGCTGGTGGGCATAGCTTGTGGGTATAATGGAGTGATGGTTAATTTGTATATTACTCTTTTATTAGATAGGATCACTTTAAATTTTCAGTTATCTGTTTCTTAAAAGTAAAAACATACCCAATAATTGAAGTTATTATTTATCTTCTTTTTATCTTCTTCAAGTTTTCAAGCAATGAGCAATATCTACTAAGTGGATATGCTGGCTAGGGACTTTATTTTCAAGTAGATTTTCATTTGCAGGATAAGATGTTTTTCCTGGAGTTAATTATTACATAACTAGAGGCCTGATGGACGAAATTCATGCAAGGGGCTCAGCCCTCACAGCCACAGCAGCTTGCCTCAGCCCTTGTAGCCCTGGCTTTGTCCAGAAGGTCATCCGGATGGACGTCCAGAAGGTTGTTCGGCTGTCCTGTCTAATTAGCATATTATGCTTTTATTATTATAGATAACATATATATTTGCCACTTCAATTTAATGGGCATTGTCTCTCTGAGCTTTGTTGTTTCAGCATAAATTCTTATCCTCAGTTTATAGAGAAGGAAACAGACTCCAAGAGGTTAAATTACTTGAACTTTAAAGCAAGTATGCAAGGGCAAATCTCCTTCCATTATAACCAACTGCTAAAAATTGATGTTTGGCATAAAATTGCAGACCAATTAAAAGTTTAAAGTCATAAATTCAAGGTAATGGCTCTCTAATAAGGAAATTTGGGGCAAGCTAATGGAAGAAATGATATGACGAGGCAGCCTTCTATAAGGAGCTCTTCAAATAAAACCACATTAGTAACTTTATTCAATTCTTAACCTTGTGTTGAAAGAGCCAGGAGCTTGTAGAGAGTCGGAGACACAATATTTATCATTTATCAGCCGAGTATCAAGATTTAGCTTCCTTATTACTAACCTGTCGTGGGAGTAATATATGTACATAACTCTTAGCATTGTAACTAACACGTAATAGCAGCTCAGTACATAATAATTACTGCTGTGCTAAGTAAGGGCCGATACTGACTGACATCTGTTAACATAGAATAAGACAATGAAAATAAAATGAGGAATTTCATGCAATCTTGGTACGTGGTATCTGAGATGAGGATTCAGCAATTAGATGAGTTAAAAGAAAAAAAAAAGGTAGGAAAATGGAATGCTAACATAGAGCATTCCAAAGGGAAACTATTAAGGTATTAAAGGATTAAAATAAGATCTTTGGAAAATCAATTAAACTCACAAATACCTTCATAAAAATGAGTCTACTCATAGTCAGACTGAGAAATTCCAAAAAAAGTGCAAGATTATATTATGTCACCATATAGTTTTTTTTATAGAAAATATCATTTGATTCATTTTTATTGATTTTTAAAAGGATAGCTCATAGCGGTTATTATGAAACACTGTTAATATAAGATGAAATAACTGTATTATCAATTTCAAGATGTAAGATTCTAATTTTTTCACAATTTCCTATGAAAATTTGCTTCCTTTTAAAATTTCACCTTTTTCATTTGTTAAATTATGTTCTCATAATAGAACCTCTTGTAAAACAGTACCCTTAATGGCTGATTCCTAGATTACAAAAGGAGACTGAAGGTGTTAAAGAAAAAATACTGTAATTAGGTAGCAAATTAACCAGTAATGAAAGCATTCATAGCCTAAGGAGGGTCACAGAAGCAGTGTTACTGATGCTGGTTCTTCCTACTGTTTAAAGACGGGGAGAACATTTAATGGGCTGGATGGTTTTCCCACTCAAGTCATCACCTTGGGCAGTGGCTTCATTCAATAATTCAATTAGTATTTATTAAGCTTTCAGAGTCAGGTCGGGGTCTATTGGAGAGAGTAGTCTAGGAAAACTAAAAATCTTTATAGAACTTATATTCTAGTAGAAGGGATAGACAATAAAATAATGCATAAATGAATTATATATTATGTTTGCTACTAATAAGTACTTTGAGAAAAATAAGTAAATTTTGGATATATGAAATTTTGGTTTGGGCTGATTAGAAATTTCCAGAATGAGCTAATTTTAGAATTGAAAAACTTCACTGAGACAGTCATTTTGGAGTCAAAATTAGAAGGGGATTCTTAGCATAGAGAACAGCAAATACAAAAGCTTGGAAACAGGAGTGTGCCTGAGGTTTTCAAAGAACTGATAGAAGCTCCAAGTGCCTGGAGGCAGGTGAGCATGCAGGAGAGATGTGGGGGGGTATTACTGAAGATGTAATAGGCAGCCAACTTTCTCAAGCCTTACTTCTTTTTCTGCAAACTAATTATAAAAAGGATGCTTTCTCCTAAGATCTTTGTAAATAGTCCATGAGATCATTCTCACAAAGTACTAAGTAACCTGTAAGTGCTTTAAAAATGTTAGTTCTGCCCTAACCGGTTTGGCTCAGTGGATAGAGCATCGGCCTTCATACTTAAGGGTCTCAGGTTCGATTCTGGTCAAGGGCATGTACCTTGGTTGCGGGCACATCCCCAGTGGGGAGTGTGTAGGAGGCAGCTAAATTGATGTTTTTCTCTCATCAATGTTTCTAACTCTCTACCCCTCTCCCTTCCTCTCTGTAAAAAATCAATAAAATATATTTTTTAAAAATGTTAGTTCTTCTTTGTTATTTCATGGAAATGGAGCCAAAGACCTATCATGCCAGATGCCACTAAACATTTTAATCATTTAACGGAATCCCCTTTACTCAATCCCATGACTACATGGAGACCATTGAATTATAATTTCATTTTTTTAAATGATTTTGCCTCCAGGGGAGAATAAACCAGTTTTGCTAATGTAGGTGTTCCAAATTAGATGCCAGTAGAGTAAGATGACCAGACGTCCCGCTTTTGGCGGGACAGTCCCGATTTTTAACAATTTGTCCCGTGTCCCACGGCGTTTTAAAAAAGTCCCGATTTTTGGAAAGAATGCACGACAAGCTAGGGAACGGCGGGAGAACGGGAAGGGAATATACGGTTTTCGGCGGCCATGTGGCTATTTAGCCAGGATATGAGTTTTATATTATTTTTGTTAATTTTATAATGTTAAACTTTAATAATAACAAATAATTGTTGAGAACTGATTATCGAGAACTGCTTATCAAAGTTCGAATTGTTGATCAGTTGTTAGAATTCGACCACCATTTTTGGACTTAATGAACAATGGCATTTTTGGGGATTGGCAACGACGAAAACATTTTGTAACTGTCTCTCAGACGATACACATCGTACTGCGTGCTAGTAAGCTAGTTAAACAAGTGATGTCATTGCAAATCAGCTATTCAGATAATGTAGGTAAGTAATTTATTTATTTATTTCATAAATACATAAATTTGCTTGAATTTAGCAGACAGTACTCATTTTATTTATATTTTATAGTGGCGGCAAAAAGTCTAGCGCTGGCCTTGAAAGTGACACTTATGACTTACGTTACGGCAAATTCATGACCTTTTTTTTTTTTTTTAATATATTTTTTTATTGATGTTAGAGAGGAAGGGAGAGGGATAGAAAGATGGAAAAATCAATGATGAGAGAGAATCACCGATCAACTGCCTCCTGCACGCCCCCCACTGGGGACCGAGCCCGCAACCCAGGCACATGCCCTCGGCCGGAATCAAACCTGGGACCCCTCAGTCCGCAGGCCGATGCTCTATCCACTGAGCCAGACCGGCCAGGGCAAATTCATGACCTTTTAAACAACAACAGCAATCTACTAAAAAAAATTTACTCAAATGAGAAATATGCCAAAGAATAAAATAATACTATACATAATTTTTTATTTATTATATTTGTAAATTGTACTTATGTTGAAATTTTAAAAAATATATTACAATACTATTTTTGCGTTCTATGAAAATTTTTGTTGCTCCATATAGACCAAATGTTTAATCAAGAAACCCCCTCCTGAGGGCATGTATGGGTGTGGGGTGGGGGGGGGGGCAATGGTAAGATATGTACACATATAATACCTCAATAAAAAAAAAAAAGACTGAAAAAAAAAAAAAAAGAAACCCCCTCCCTCCCCCAGTCAATGGTGTCCCGCTTTACCAATGTTAAAATCTGGTCGGTCACCTTACAGTAGAGCTCCCTTTAAAATTTGACAATTTTTCTGCCTTGCCATTAATAGCCTAATTAATGTGAGTTTACTCATGAGAAACAGAGCTACTCTCATATTGCAAAGTTGGATTTCTAATGGAGATCACCTTACTTTCTACCGTAGAAGATTCCAAGGTGATTCAGCCTAGGGGAAAGCCAGTAAGACTCCTCTTCCCTTCCCTTCCCTTCCCTTCCCTTCCCTTCCCTTCCCTTCCCTTCCCTTCCCTTCCCCTCCCCTCCCCTCCCCTCCCCTCCCCTCCCCTCCCCTCCCCTCCCCCCTCTCCTCTCCTCTCCTCTTCTCTTTTCTTTTCTTTCTTTTAAAATATATTTTATTGATTTTTTTACAGAGAAGAAGGGAGAGGGATAGAGAGTTAGAAACATCGATGAGAGAGAAACATTGATCAGCTGCTACTCCTGCACAACCCCTACTGGGGATGTGCCCCCAACCAAGGTACATGCCCTTGACTGGAATTGAACCTGGGACTCTTCAGTCTGCAGGCCAACGCTCTATCCACTGAGCCAAACCGATTAGGGCCCATCTTCTTTTCTATTTGAGTGTTGCAAATACATAATCATTAGTTACTCTTCCTCAATACTGTCACATATATCATCTTGTTATCTTCTACGTTTTTTGTGAGAATGCAAAACAGCTACTGTTACCCCTATTTTACAAATGCAGAATGCAGAGATAGAGATGAAGATTTGTTCCTGGGTCCAAACTCCTCAACATGTGCTCTTCTATTGCCGGAAATAAGAAAACCTGGGTTTTAGTCTCAGATTGCCTGCCAACAGATATATGGTCCTGAAATATCTCTCTTCTTTGGGTCTCTTTCCTCAGGGAGCTGGAATAAATGACCTATAATATCCTTTCTAATATAAATATCCTACCTTAAGGTAAGAGTGAAATAAGCAGTTTAAAAGAATGTATATAGAAGAAATTCAATTAGACCAGAAATTAACATAATAATATAAATATATGTTAAGTCGGAACAGAAACAGCTCTGTCATATACAACCTATGAATAGGGAGTTGAGGAGGTGGGAAGAACAGGGGAAGACAGGTCCTGAACATTTATATTTAACAAAGAGATCCCAGATACATTGACAGTATTTTTATATTTTTCCTTTGGAGTTATTTTCATGGGAAATTAGTAAATTATTATAAAATTCATGAATTAATAAATTACAAATTTAATTAATAGAACTAATATTTTTCAAGTAAAGCTTGACTGACCTAATATAAAATGACATTGAATATGAATTGAAAAACAAAATTAAAAAAAATCACACAGCAAAATCATTTCATAAAAATAAAAATTTCCCTGGTTGGTGTAGCTCAGTTGGAGTGTCCTTCTGTAAACCAAAGGTTGCAGGTTTGATTCTGGTCAGGGCACATACCCAGGTTGCAGGTGCAAACACTGGTTGGGCACCTCTGGGAGGCAATCGATCGATGTTTTTCTCTCACATTCATGTTTCTCTCTACCTCTCTTTGTTTCCCGCTTCCTCTCTCTCTCTCTCAAATCAATGCATGTCTTTGGTTGAGGATTAAAAATAAATACACAACAATTTTAAAAGTAAATAATAAAAATGTTTTCCAGCTTTTTTAATTACATGTTTTGAGTTATATTATCCTACAGATTTATGAATTAGTCACCACAACAGTACAACAGTGCTGTCCTTCTTAGTTGCCGCCATGAAATTCACCACAGTCTATTTGTGTTGGAGACTCCTGTCTATTATCTCCTGGTTCACTGATCTGTGTTTTTATAAGACACGAGAGGCCGGGTGCATGAAATTCTTGCACTGAACAGGGGTGGGGGGGTGGTCCCTCAGCCAAATCTGCACCCCCTCACAGTCTGGGAGGCCTCAGGGGATGTGCAACTGACTTAGAGCTGCCGTGGAGGCCGAAGTGGCTCCCGCCACTGCCGCTGCATTTGCCAGCCGTGAGCCCGGCTCAGGGCTTCTGGCTGAGCAGCACTCCCCTGTGGAAGCACACTGACCACCAGGGGGAAGCTCTTGCATTGAGTGCCTGCCCCCTGGTGGTCAGTGCACGTCATAGGAACAGGTCGTTCTGCCATTCAGTCGATTGAATATTAGCCTTTTATTATATAGGATGTTGGAGGGTCTTGAGGACTTCGCAGTCTAAATCCCTCAGAAATTCTACTTTGTCATCTTCATAGGAGATTGTGCTGCATCTTACAAAATCACCCTCACTAGTACAGTGAAGTGTCAGGGAGAAGGAGGACAGTTACTCACCTCAACATATTTGTCAGAATATGTTCTAAAAAATTGCCTGTTTTTTGGTTTGTTTCTTTGTTTGTTTTCATTTTCCTGATGAACCCACATCGACCATTTGAATACATTAAGGATTTCAAGAAACTACACTTTTCCTGCTCCACACTATGCTGAATCTTTGGTTAAATGAATGCATTTGGGTCAAGATAAGTGAAATGATAAATTAATTCCACCTGTTTCAAGCTAACATAGGAACACTCCTTAGTTTCCCATACAGTCAAATGTCATTTCTCACTGCAAGCACACTACTGCACTTAAAATCATGGTAGGACCCCCTGATTGTAGCAGAGAGGAGACAAAGAATCACTTATTCCTTAGAGAACATGTTCTTCTCTATCTGTACATAAAGCAACCTTGTTTTTGTTTTCTTTGTGGGGTTTTTGTTGTTGACTTTAGTAGCCTATTTTTAGTTATATTTCAGGGAGAGCATGATGTAACATTGATTATTTACTAATAGAATCTAAAGAGTATAAAATAATGACAGCATTAATGCCTCTTTGTACTGATATTTGAGATGTTCTCCTTAGCCTTCTTAAGATGTCAGATTCATTAAAACATCACTTAATTTTTTTTTAACTTTAGATAATCAAGATAAATGTAGAACATTCATATAATAAATGAGCCTATGGAAGCCACGGAAACTAAATTAGTCACATCACTGGATTCCACTTCCCATCTGCTTCTGTGGTTTACTGAGAATGTAAGTTTAAACTTTGTTTCAACTTGAAGTTTTTTACACTACTTTAATATTTTCATTACAACTGAATATTTATAGATGTCATTATACTTTGAATTCTTTATTGCTCCATTTGTTATTCAAATAAATGAAAGCTTTTTTCCATTGAATTTCCTTTGAAATGGGTTGCTAATAAATATAAGAAAAATATGAACAAAAATAAGTACACCAAAGTAAAATAATGAAATAAGTTTAAATACTTTAACATGTTCATTTATTTTTTACAAAGATAACTAGGAAAAGAGCAGAACAATGAAACAAAAATATTATGTGAAGACTAGAAAAGATTGGAAGGAAAAGAAAATGGCATTTACAAAAATGTACAGTCTCAAAAAATGTATACACACTTGAGCAGCTAATACGTCAATATTGAAAATGAAAATTTTGCCTTTATAATTATTCAAAGTGTGTGCATACATTTTTGGGGGACACCCTATACATGTAGCATGGAAGATATTAGTGAGCTAATGTAATCTCACTTACTTGTAAACTTTCACCAAGTGCATGAGAGATGGGTTAACTGGGAAACTGGATACGCGTGTACATGGTCATTCAGATACTCTATTTAAATGTTTTCAATACTTTTTAACCTACAAAAAGAATAGTTTCCAGTGTCCAGTTCAATGCCTATCATGGAAGGAACTCAACTGAAATGAGCATTTGACATCACCTCCTTTACTCTTTCAGAGTAAGGACATTAAGTGATGTGTTCATTGGAAATGCCACTGCAAAAAAAAAAAAAAAAAAGAGAGAGAGAGAGAGAGAGAGAGAGACTAGAATCACAGAATTCACAGTGTCACCATACTTAGACTTGATGAAGTTTATCTGAAATATCTTCTTAAAGGTGAGATGTATAATTATTTGGTTAAGTAAAGAGAGAGCAGCTTTTGGAATATCATATTGCTTTTGGATTTCATAATTAAGTCAATCTATTTGGGATAGGAGGGCAGCAATTAATGTTTTTCATCAATGCTTCCTAATTTTTTTAGAATTGAGCTCTATCATTGTTTATTAGATCACCCAAAGCTCCAGGAATAACTATTTGTAAATCCTATTAAAAATTTGCAGGGAATTAACAGATTTGTTTTGAATATTTGCAATTTCTTTTAGGCATCTTAAGAATCTCTAAAACAAGATTAGGATTCACACTTTTATTACTTCGAGACATTTAAAAACATCAATACCAAAGATAAAAATACTAATTTTATTCTACTGGATTATCATTTCAATAGTCTCTTGCTTTCCATTGCAAACACATTTGTAAGTCACTAGGTACTTACTTCTAGACTGCAGACTTTCCTAGGGAGATAATTTTTGCAAAACTGAAATAAAATGATCCCTGATTTTTCTGTCATTTAAAACTTCTGTACAAAAACCACAAGCCTAAAGGAAGGAAAATCAACTAAAAGAAATATGTGCTACAAAGGGAGCTTTAGCTCATGTTCTGGTCATTGAGACAAGATTTAATGCTACCATTGATTTACATCATGTATTGTAGTTAAGATAGTAATTGCTACATTAAAGTTTATAGTATCTCTAGTATCTCTGAAAGATGTCCTTTTTAAGACATGACTGTACACTAATAAAGCATTGCTATTGCTATTTTTGTTGTATATTACTTTTTATAAAGTATTTTTTGTTAACAAAATATGATCTTTTTTTCAGAGTTTTAACACTCCAAATCCTTCTACAGAATCATTTCATAGACCCACTAAAATGTTATAATCCAAATATAGTTTTAGTCTAGTATGTACCAAGTACTGTGAATGCCACAGGAAAGTCAGAAATTAATAAGACATGACCCTGTCCTCAAAGAGTTTATAGTCTCTTAGACTAAGTACAAACAGGTAGCCCTGTAGTTACGTTATCATGTGTTAATAACAGTAAATGCAGTGCGCTATAGAATGAATGGGAGCACCAAAATGTGTGATCTAGAAAGGAAGGCACGCATTCTGACTTGGCAAGGACTCTGAGTGGCCAAGCTCAGGTTCCATGGGCTTCGGAACTTGTAGGTGAAGGTGCATCCAGGGAAGGATGCAAATGCTGTGGAACTGTATAAAGTGCAGGGCCCAGAGAACGGCCTCTTATGCTATAACTAAGAGGGTACAGGGAGATGCTTTGACCAAAGGACTACTGGAGGTAGAAGACAAATTCTCCTCTTTTCATTTCCTTGGGGAAAATGGCCCTGAAACCATAATTCATACACACTTTGAAATCCATGGGTTAAGCACACACTTGCTCTTTATATCAAGTGGTAGCCAGTGATCACCTTCAGATTGGCGTTCCTTTCTTCTGCCATTTCACTCTTCTTGTCCCTCACCTGAATTTGCCTGCATTGCATTCCCTAATAATATAGCAGATTATTTTTGCCTGAGGGTCTGCTTTCTGAGGCCCCACATGGAAACATATTTTAAGCAGAGGAATAGGATGATCAGATTTTCCCCCTGATGTGTAAATGCATTTATTCATCCACTTAACAATTATTCCATGAGTATCTTATAGGATAAAGTCAATGTGCAAGGTATTGAGGATATATACATAAGGCAGACCCTTCCTTCATGAAGCATATGCGATGTGGGGAACAGAGAAGTTAACTGGCAGTTATGATAGAATGTGATATTTGCTGCAGTGGTAAAGTACAAGTCTCTTTTGGAAAGCATAATGATACCAATCCATTCTTCTAGCCTGATGGCAAGTTTCCCTCAGGAAATAAGAAGGACTCTTCTAATCAATGGCTGGGTTCTTTCATCACTGACACTCATTCCCTTCTCCTTTTTCATTCATATTTACAATTTGTTATACCTTCCAATGTGTCCAGCTTTCTATCTCCTGTATTGTTTCTTTGATCTGAGATATTTTTTGTGCAAACTCCAATCCCCATGGACTAATTCCAACTCCTCCTTTACATCTAGAAAACTAATAGAAGATCCTAGGAAAATGGATAGAGGCCATCCCATAGAGGAAATTATGTGCTAATGTTAAGTGTTTGGACTTTACCCAGAAGGGTGAATGAAATTGTATGATTAGATTTGCAGTAAAGAGTATTCTGGCTGCTGCATAGTGGATAAAATGTAGAGAAGTAACCCTGGAGGCGGAGAGAGCTGCTGAGAGCCTGAAGCAATATGCCAGGTGAGAGAGGATATTGGCAGCAGGGAAGTGAGTATTGTAGGCATTTGAAAGATATTTTGATGGTATAAATACAGCCATGTGCTGTATAACAACATTTTGGTCAATGATGGATCCCATATACAATGGTGTCCCATCTATACTAATAAAAGGGTAATATGCTAATTAGACCAGACGTCTTCCAGACATCCATCCAGACAAAGCCACAGTGCAGCCGTGAGCCCCAGCGGCAGCGAGGCCCGGGGCTCAGGCCTCACAGCCGTGGTCGCTGTCAGTGGCAGCAGTGATGGGGTGATGGGGGCAGCACCTTCCCTGATCAGCCCGGTCGCCTCCAGCACAGGGAGGCCAGACTGCCTCAAGGACAGTCAGTAGGACATCTCCTGAGGGATCTCGGACTGTGAGAGGGGGTAGGCTGGGCTGAGGGACTGCCCCCCCCCCCCCCCAGTGCACAAATTTTCATGCACTGGGCCTCTAGTAAGATTATAATGGAGCAAGGAACTTTGTAACCATGTGACCTTGTAGCCCTGGTAAAAGTCATAAAACAATGCTTTACTCACATGTCTGTGGTGATGCTGGTGTAACAAATATCCTGCATTACCAGTCTTTAAAAGTGGTAGCACATTCAATTATGTATAGTACATAATACTTGATAATGATAATAAATGACTGTATTACTGATTTATGTATTCATTATACTAAACTTGTTACTGTTGCTTATAGTGTACTCTCTCCTTATTAAAAAATGTTTCCCATAAAACAGTATGCTGTATTATGCAGGTGGCAGCCTCATACATTTTGTGTTTACCACATCACTTGATTGCATCATTTTCTCTTGTGCCAGATTTAAACTCGTGTTGTTTTGTACAGTCACAGGCTGTACAGGCTTGTAGCCTAGGAACAATAGGCTATATGCCATATAGCCTCGGTGTGTAGTAGGCTATATCAGCTAGGTTTGTATAAGTGCAATGTATAGTGTTGTGTAAGTACAGACAAAGGTGAAATGGCCTAATGATGTATTTCTCACAACTATCCCAGTTGTTACTGCATGACTTTAATAGGGATAGGTGAAATAAAGAAGGAAAAGCAAAGCTCTAAGGAAAGGTTAATTGTCACACCCAGTTTGCACCTTAGGAATCTTGTTAGATGTAGGGCAATTTAATGAGATTTTTCTCCTTGCCAAATAAACATTTTGTTTGCTAAATATGGGAATTCTTTACCCCCCTCCCCCCACTTTTCATTGAATTTAGGTAGGGACCACAGGAGAAAGAATAAGTTTTGTGAGAAATACTGAAAGGAGTTGGTGTCATCTCAGCCACCGTTTTAAGATGTAAACATTCCTAGGAGCTGATGTCAACTTAGAAAATTTGGGGAGTTTGGAGTTCTATTCTCGTATTTCTCTGAGCTTAGCAAACTCAAAAGAGGCTCAAAAGAGAAATAACAAGAGATTAAAATATAGGATATATAAGAAAAAAGTAGGCTTACAGTTATTCATATGGAAAATAATACAATAATTACTAAAAATAATATAAAAATAAATTCATATGCTCACAACTGTAAACCTATTTTTGCTCCATCCTGTCTGACTTCTAATTAATTTATGGGATAGTGTTGTATAGTACATAGGCACTCCAAAACTTTAATCTCCCTAGGAAAAGCAGCTAAGGAGTATGCCAAGAAAAGGGGTGGGGGAGGGGATTGGTGGTAGTCCAAGTTTTCACTCGCTGGATATTTTTCCCACCTGTTGTCAGTGCAGACTTTAGAACTCAGTTACAAAGAATTATATATACAGAGAACATACCCTTCCAGTGGTAGGGAAAGTCAGTGATTTGGAATATATTGGCTGGAAGCAAAAGCCATCCAATCTGAACAACAAAAAGAAAAAAGAGCCCTGGCCAGTTTGGCTCAGTGGATTGAGCATCAGCCTGTGGACTGAAGGGTCCCCAGTTCGATTCTGGTCAAGGGCATGTACCTTGGTTGCGGGCGCATCCCCAGTGGGGAGTGTGCAGGAGGCAGCTGATTGATGTTTCTCTCTCATCGATGTTTCTGACTCTCTATCCCTCTCCCTTCCTCTCTCTGTAAAAAATCAATAAAATATATTTAAAAAAACAAGCAAAAAGAATCCTCTCAAAATGAGAATAGTGTAAAGAGCCTCTGGGACAACTTCAAGCATATCAACACTCACATCATAGGTGTGCTGAAAGGAAAAGACATTGAAACCTATTTGAAAAAATAATGACAGAAAGCTTCCCTAACTTTTGAAGGAAATAGACATACAAGTCCAGGAATGTAGAGAGTCCCAAACAAGATGAACCTAAAGAGGCCCACACTGAGCTACATCATAATTAAAAAGCAGAAGGTTAAAAGCAAAGAGAGAATCTTAAAAGCAGAAAGAGCAAAGCAGTTAGTTACCCACAAGGGTGCTTCCATAAACGACTGTTAGTTAATTTCTCAACAGAAACTTTGCAGGCCAGAAGGGAGTGGTAAGAAATATTCAAAGTGATGAAATGCAGTGACCTACAACCAAGATTACTCTACTCAGCAAAGCTATCATTTAGAATCAAAAGACAGATAAAGAGCTTCCCAGATAAGAAAAAACTAAGAGATCATCACCACCAAACTAGTATTACATGCAATTTAAAGGATCTTCTTTAAGAAAAATAAAGATAAAAAATATGAACAATAAAATGTCAATAAATACATATCTACCAACAATTAAATCTAAAAAACAAAATAAACAAGCAAGAATAGAAACAGATTTATATAGACAACATTTTGAAGGTTGCCAAGTGAGAGGTATGTTGTGGGCATGGGTGAAAAGGTAAATTGATTAAGAAGTAAAAATTGGTGGTTACATAATAGTCGTGGGGATGTAAAGTATAGCATAGAGAATATAGTCATTAACATTCTAATAAATATGTATGGTGTTAGATGTGTGCAAGATTTCATGGGATTACCTCTTAGTAAGTTATTTACTGTCAAATCACTGGGTGTACACCTGAAACTAATATAATATTATATGTTAACTGTAATTGAAAAATAAAAAATGATTTAAAAAGAAAAAGAAAATATTGCCCATTGACAATGTCATATGAATGCTCAAAAGTTAGGGGAAGCAATTTAGAGGCTGTAATAAAAGAGGAGATCAAATTTGTCTTAGAAAAATTAATAGTAATGATAGAGGACATATTTAATGCTTTCTATCTCTTGAAAATTTACTAATACCTATTATAAAAACATTTATGACCCACTAAGAAGAATTTAATTTAAAAATTCCATATGGACTCCATTTATTTATGTAGAGTAATGATCCTTTATGTTTAGAGGTTATGAACCCTGTGGAACATCTTTCTTCAAAATGCATATATAAGCATCTATTTGGATAATATTCTAAGAATTCATAAATCTAAAACCTAAGAACTTAGACTAAAAAGAGATATGTAGCAACTCAATCTAAATTTTCTCTTTAGTTTTTAATAAATTTTTCTAAAAACCATCTTTTTATTTGCCATTATCACAGGTGCTAACATATTATGTAAAATGAAAATCAATCACCCTACTTCAGGCAAGATCCAATTTTGACATAATTAGACTATATTTATTTTACTGGAGCTGCCATTGAATTCTGAAAATTGCAGACATCATAATCACACTTCCAGGAACTAGTACCAAAGGATATAAAAATATCTGGTTACCAAGGAGAAGGCTAGCTTATGAAAGGGAAGCAATATTAATCAGTGGATATATTAAATTAATTAAAGAGAACTGAGAGTTCAACAAAGCTTACAGCTGTTTGAAAAAGTAAATCTAGACCAAGCCGGTTTGGCTCAGTGGATAGAGAGCATCGGCCTGCAGAATGAAGAGTTCCAGGTTCAATTCCGGTCAGGGGCACATGCCCAGATTGCGGGCTCCATCCCCAGTAAGGGATGTGCAAGAGGCAGCCAATTAATGATTCTCTTTCATCATTGATGTTTCAATCTCTCTCCCTCTCCCTTCCTCTCTGAAATCAATAAAAAAAAATTGAAAAAGTAAATCTAGAAGAGCACTCCAGTGTTAGAGTTGACACTCAATTAAAATATTAAAAACAACAACACTGGTAATATTAATAACAACCTACTCTTTTCATTTAAGCAACTGTAGCCATGATGTGTGTTTGTAAAGGAATACATTCCTGACTGATACAGAGAATAATTCAAAAGAGATAAAGATTGAAGCCCTGGAAGCAGATGAGGTTACTCAGAGAATGTTATAGAGTAAGATAAGAAGAAGACCTAAGGCAGAATCTTGTAAGAACTAATATTTAAGAAAAAATAGTCTAAAAGAAAATATTATTAAAAAGCAAACATAGAAGTGAGATAAAGATAGTAGAATGTGGTACCACTGAATTCCAGGGCAGAGAGCATTATATCAAATGGAGAGGGTTCCACAGAGTCAAATCGTACAAAGAGCTCAAGTAAGACAACTCAAAATTGTCACTTAAATTTATCAATTTGTAGCCACCAGTGTCCTTAAAAAGAGCAATTTCAATGAAATATAGGCAGTGGAAGTCATTTTACAGCAGATTAAGTACTGAGTGAATGGTTAAGAAATGGGGGGAACAAGAGTGTACCATCTCTTTCAAAAGTTTTTCTGTGAAGGGAAGAAAAAAGTCAATAGCTGTTGGGCAATGTGGGCTTATTGAGTGTTTATAAAACTACCAATGTTGTCAGCAATATTGCTTATTGTTTATTTGATGATGTTTCAGTGCTAACAGAAAGGATTACAGGCAGCAGGAATTTGTCTTCTAAGATGCCACAGGAAGTTGAAGACTTACCCTTCTCTAATACTGAGAAGGCGAGGAAGACATTTAAAAAGAATGAGAAAGTTGAAGGATTATGAGGTGTTAAAAACATGAGATTTGAAAGAGAATCTTAAAGTAAAAGCCACAAAGAAAAAGAAGGTAAATTTCTGGAGGTAGTTAAGAGGCTGACTAAAATTGGAGAACACAGAATTATAACAGCAAATATCCATATGATTACAAAGTTCTCTCTGCCAGTAAATACTCGCTATCCTGAATATGGAGAAGAGATGACTGGATTCATCTGAGTTGGGATTCTGCAATGCTGGATGGATGGAAGGAGAATGGGGGATAATGTTTAGAACAATACATACAAGTAGTAGTTATGTGATGGAGTACTAAAGTGTCTACATTGGAAAGGAAAGATTGGGGTAGGAGATGCAGCTGATAATAGAAGTTGAGAAACAGTGCTCTGTGGTTCACGATGAGTTAAAAGATTAGCTACATTGAGATTAAAGCAAGTGAGTAAAGAGGATGTATATACTTATGATCAAGAAGTAGGATACATTTGTGTATGAAATATGACTTAGTATTTAAAAAAGAAGAAACATCTTCATAGCAGTTCTGACACAGGTTGAGGTTGTCCAGGGATTGGACAAAACCCCATCCTGCTTTCTATTTACAATTAACTGAAAATTTGCTATGTGATTTTTGTTAAGTAGCTACAATTGAGAAGATTTGACCTATATCTAGGCTGTTTGTGTCTACATAGACCGATAGTAAATGAAGTAATTTCCCAGAAGTATTTAGCTACGATTTGCTGGTTGTGTTTCACAGGTTTTTTTGTGGTTTTTTTTAAGGTACCTAATTTTTTATGAAATTTTTGTTTCAAATTGACTTGGCGTTGTGCACAGGTTCACATTAAGTATTCTATTTATGAACAATCAATTTTTGGATTTGTACAAATTTGAATTACCTTATTGGTACCCTGAAGACAAAACTGCCTGATGATTTTTTGACCTGGATGTGTTTTTGTCATAGAAAGACCTCCCAGAGAACTCTCTGCCCAACCTTTGGTCCTCCAACACTTTCTTCTAATTACTAATAAACATAATCAAATACAGAAGTAATTCAAACCCAGCAAGACTGTTACTTCTGTCAAACCAAGTTTGCCTCACAATAATTGCTTTTCTGACAACTGCTGTAGCTTTCCTTAAACCCCTACATCTAACTTCTAACTTCTCCAGCATTACCAAAATGTAGTATCTTTTAATAAGCAAATCATTGATATGTGAACATATAGCCAATCTAAGCTTGCTTGAAAGCCAGATGGTCTTCATTTTCTATTTCACTTATTACACACCAAGCATTTTGTCAATGCAGCCACATCAAGATCTACAAATTATGTGTCAAGGAGGGAGATCCACAGGATATGCTTTCCTGGGATTCTCGCCGCCACTTCTGTCTTTTTGGAAACTCACAGATTAAAAATAAATAACATGTGAGCATCTTGCATGTGAAAACCACTCACTCTTTCCACAAGGAAGCTAAAGAGATTGGTACTGTTGTTTGGTTGGTTATACTTTGGCAAACTATTCAGCAAACACTATTGAGTGCTTAAACCACTTTTGAAGAATTCATTCATTCTCTTAGGTTATCAGATCATGTCTCCAACAGGTTTCAGTTTCAGACATCAAACTTCCCAAATTTCACCACAAGTTGTATTGAATTGGCAAATGTTTCAGTGTCTAATCAGATAGAGTCTAAATAATAAATACTAATTATTAGCTCTTTAAAGTATTTGTATTATGTAGAAAATATCTACACTTTATCATCAAAGGTTCATCCATAGTATCATACATCAATGAGAGATTCATCTACATGCTCTTATCAGAGATTTTTAAGTATTCTTAAGTGAGAACAAATTTAAAATAGTTTAATTGTATGTCTGAATTGGGGCTTAGAAAATACTATTCTTTTAAGAGATGTGAACTATTTGGTGGTACTATTTTACTGCTTCTCACCAGCACTATTTATACCACTTTGCTATATTACCTACTAAGTAGCCCTGTCAAAGGATGTTCATTTAAATATTTCACCTGAAGTTCACAAAGGAAATAATTTAGTCCATTTATTAAATTTTATTTTAAAAAATGACAACCTGCTTTTATAATAACAACTTAATATAAGTTACTGTGGAGTTTCCATATTTAAGACCATAACTCTTCACTGATTTTTTTATTTAAATGATCTATGAAACAACATTTCTGTAGCAGCAAAGGATGGAATCAAATAATGAGTCAATCCTTCTGTTTGGGGGTAAGGAAGATTTTTAAAATTAAATTATATGTATTTGAATTAGCAGGTTGTCTTAAAGTGCTTCTGTTTAATTCCCATAAGAAAATAACCCCATTTTACTTTTATAGAGATTGGTAATCTCTAAAATTCTCATTTGGTGAAAATCTAAAAATGAAAGTAGTATGAATTGAAAAGCTTTATCAACCTAAGTGGATGAAACAATGTTCTCTCTTCCTAATCCTTTTGCTTGAGTCACATTTCAAAGCTAATAGATAAAGCCCAAGCTCATTCTCTTTGTGCCTTTTCAGTCTCAGTGCACCTGGGGTGATATCCCAGAGCTTTCAATCAATAGCCTCCCAAATTTCAGGAGCAATTACTTTATTCTCAAAAATCTGTAAGAGAAGTGAAAGGGCTTTAAGGTCTCCAACTCACAGGTATGCTATGAATTCATAAAGCTTACATTTGTTTCAGTTCTGACTCAGCTTATTCTTTGCTTATCAACTACTCATTAAAACACAAAATAGAAGGCAATATGATTCAAACAAAATAACACAAATGAATTAGCCAATTTGCTAAATCTTTCCCCAGGAAAATGCACATTCGTGAAATAACCTACACAGATTGATTGTTCCTAACCTACATCATTATAGTACACTAGAGGCCCGGTACATGAAATTCGTACATGGGGGGCGGGGTCCCCTCAGCCCAGCCTGCACCCTCTCCAATCCCTGGGATAGGGCCTAAACTGGCAGTCGGACTTCCCTCTCACAATCCTGGACCGCTGGCTCCTAACCGCTCACCTGCCTACCAGCCTGATCATACCTAACCGCCTCTGCCTGCCAGCCTGGTTGCCCCTAACTGCTCCCCCTGCCAGCCTGGTTGCCCCTAACTGCTCCGCCTGCCAGCCTGGTTGCCCCTCACTGCCCCCACTGTGGGCCTGGTCACCCCACACAGCCTGCTGTTCAGTCGACCGGTTGTTTCGGTAGTCACAGTCACTGCCTTTTTACATATATAGATTATAGTAAACAATGAATGTGAATTAAATATGTCACTGTAGTGCATTAAGAAATGTTTTTATTGTATGCTATGTCAGTGTGTTGATGCATGTCTAAGGGAAGCACACGCCACATGACAATAGTTTCACTTCTCAGGGAATAAGAGTGGCATATTCCAAATTTTGTCTTTTGGCAAAAAAACAAACACACACACACACACACACACACACACATATATATATATATATTTTTTTTTTCTTCTTGAATAGCAAGTGAAACCTAAACATTTTTCTTAGAACAAAAATGGTAAATCTTGGTTCTATCATTAGAGAAGAGCTTATAAGAATCAGACATCAGATATTTGAGTGACTCTACAGTACTATGCTATTCAAATGAACTTTACAATTGTATCCATTCCATTAAAAAGCATTAATAAATGTAATATACTTTTTAAAGGAGGAGGAAGACACTTTCCAGAAATGTGCTTCATATTAAAGTATATCATCTGCAATGTTCTGTAATCTTGCCATCACAGTAACTACATGAGACAGTGAGTTTAATTTATATTGGAGTTTTATTTGATTACAATTACTATTTATAAATAGCTAATGGAGATTTAATATTTTATTATATAGAAACAATTTATTTCAGAAAAACATACACAAATGTATTTTCTTAATAAACTTTTATTCCAATGGCTAGCTCCTTTGTAGCTTGCTGCAATAATTTCCCCAAGAGAGTAAACATTCTCCTCCCCACCCTTCACTCTACAAAAGAGCTAATATTTCTTCCTAACCATCTCCACATCCCACTGTCATATAATAGAACCCTGAGTGACTCAATGATTTCCTTCCTCACCAAAAGCAATCCATGACCTCACTAATGTCCCTATGGAAGCATTAAGAAAGAGGCTTAAAAAGATGAAACTGCTAAATATTTAATCCTAGCTAATAGTTGCACTAGGGTAAAACAATTGGTGAATTTATGAGTCAGGGTTCAATCTACATGTCTGTATTTAAAGATATATCTTTGTGAGAGTGTAACTGTACTAGCATGTGTTCATTACAGAGTTTGGAGTATGAAAGTCGTGGCTAACAAAGTTTCTGCTGTGAAATGCAAGGCTGTGAAATTCTAAAGCACCTGCGTAGATTGGGTACATTTTCATTTTTAGAACTGCTAATGACCTTGATCAATTTGGTGTATTTTAATGAAAACAGACAGTTTTACATCAATATCAAAAGCATAATTCGTTTAACATCAATATCAAAAGCACTTATGAACATCCTTATTATTCTTTCCTAATTTAGATACTTATTAATGATTTGACCTTTCTAGTTGATGTCTTATTGTCCTAATTATTGTGACTTAACCCTGTGCACTCGCTTGCTTTTTTCTCAATTCCTTTATTCTAATGCTAACCGTGTCGAGTCACACTCGACATCTGAGTGCAAAAGGTTAAGAATATTATTATCTTTTAATAAATGAAATGAAAGGGTTATTTGGTTGTCTCCTAATCTTTTTTTATTATTTATTTATTTATTTTCCTCATTTTTTTATTAAGGTATTACATGTGTACATATCTCCTAATCTTTTATGTTAACATTATTTTGATAAATATATGATTCTGATAAACTGTTAAATATAAAGACTGAACTATGTAAAGATAGTCTTTTCAGTATAGCAAATACAAATAAATTAATCATCCTTACTGCATCATTTTTACAAAAATGGGATCATGAGAACTGTCAACTGAAATGACAGCATCATGCTATTAGGAAATTTATCTCATATACATGTAGGTAAGGAGCATGGCAATCATGTAGAAAAACAACATGTGTATATCAACAGAGAAATCATTTAAACCATATAGCTTTCAAATGTTTTTCTCATGTTTTTCATTGTCCTAGAGTCATAACTATTATAATTGTACAGGGAGCCAAAGATGATGGGCTGTACTCAGATGTAAGAAAAATTTCACTCAGGGTGTCTATTATAGCCCCATGGAGGTAAGAAGTTTTTCTTTGAAAAAAAAAATGTGTATTTAGTAACTAACACTACCTGGAATCAAAGGAATTTTCTAGATTCTACCAAAGAGGATGATGCAATATGAATATAAAAGTAAGGGGAAAGATGGCAAATATAAGGAAGGTGGCTACAGTATCTGGGAGGCAACATTGCCCTAGACAACAGGCAATTCATACCCAAGATTTAATCTACTAATTGAGGGTTGCAGGTCATGGAGTTGGAATCATACACTGTTGGAAAAAAAAATGTTTTTTAAGAGAGGTAAATGTATTTTAAAGGATGAGTCATCTTGTGAAAAGTAAATATTAAATTTAAAAAATAAACATTGTTATGTCATTTTTTTCTCAATAAACTAAAACTTTTTGAAAGGAGTATTCTTAGGAGCTTCTTGACCAATAAAGGAAATTGCATTTTACCCAGAAAATTAGAAAAAAAAAACCCATAAAGTTTACTCTTCACTGCATTATTTAAATTGCAGGGGCAAATATAAAATGATTCATTTTCAAGTGTTTGGGACAGATAGCTGAAAGCTCTACTAAACATAAAAAATAATATATTTGAATTATATTCACTGTCAAGGGAGTGTTGTCTGGGAGTTTCATACGTTAAATATGAGTTTAATTTGAGCATTTCCATTTTTCCAATTTAGGTTGAGATAAGTGCTCTTATGACAACTTATGTTAATGAAGCTAAACCCCAACGAGTTTACTCAATGAACCGAGAAGCAGTGAATATCTCCATGAGGGAGATGATGTCATAAGCGACATTGATTACTATTGCTTTCTCTGGTGTCTGAAATTTTACTGGTTATTTGTCTAAGTGCATAATAATTTTTTAGCATTCCTGAATTATTTATTGTATGAATATTGACTTCCACAGATACCTCTTATAAGAGACTACATAGAATTTTACAGCAGTACCCTGAAATCACTTTGGAAATTGATACCTATATGCTGATTTATGTGGCTTCTAATACATAATCTCTTGTTGCCTCTGAACATTCTGTTTCTGTAAGCAATGTGAACACCCAGAAGCCATAATAGGAGTGACAGCTGTACAGTGAAGAGTCAATCTATTTAAGCACTGATTTTACAATCAAGACTGTATGTTTTCAAAATTAGCCCAGAGATTCTAGATCACACAGTCACTGCTCTCTTGATGCCTGGTGTAGTGAGTAACTTTACATTAAAAAGTGAAACACATGATTTGCTGAATGATAGTATAATGTAATAATATACATATGTCTTATGTATAACATTATATAAAGGTATTTCACTATATATCAATTTAGGATTTTATAGTTGGAAAGGACCTTAAAGGCTACCTAGTCTAACTCTGTTGTAATTCTTAATTTTTATTTCTAAGAATAAGAAAACAGTTGTCTCAAAGTAGAAGATATTTTAATATCTGAAGGATGTCTTTAGGGCATAAAAAGGAGCTATTTTCTATTTTAGACAAACAAGTGATATGCAGAGAGAGGCACTTGAATCTTCTGGTATTCATTTCCTTAATTTTAATTTGCATCTATATTTGCTCTCTACCTAACCCTATAAGCTTTCATCATATTCTTGCAAAGCAAATCTAATAAATCTATTTTGGGTCAGAAAAAAAGACCGTCATTTCAATTAGAATTTAAAAATGGGTTAGAAACAGGTAAACTATTTTGAACAAGGTTTCTTCCTTTCTACTTTAGCTTCTACAAATATAGTTCTCGGTTACGTGCTTTTCCTCTAGGAAATAGTAATCTTCAGCCACTTATAGATTGCAGGGTTCAGGGTAAAACCAATGCCTCCTCTCAAGAAAGCTTTCTCTGGAAGCTCCACGTCAGTGATTTCGGCTTCCTGTTATGTAAGAGCACAGTGAATCAGGACAGCTCCCACAGATCCCCTGTGTCTCACAGACCTTTCATCTTTGCCTTAATTTCTGGAAGTGCCACTCTATTTACTGCTCCTGTCTGTACTGAGAACCTGAGCTTGGGGAGTTTGGCCATCCTGCTTGTTAGGGCAGAGCTAACAAAAATAAGATCGTTTTGTAGATTTTGACAATTTTTAGACATCTAGCTGGGGATATTTGAGCCATAAAACTGAATGCATGAGCTTGCTTTGCAGACAGCAAATAAAAACTGCTTCTCCAAATGGTCATGAAGGCACCAGGATTTTCTAGTGAACTGTATTCTTCCTAAAATATGGAGAGTTTATCTTTTGAGTGTTGATAACTGCTTTTATTTAGTAAAAATCACCTCCTTTGTTCCATTTATTTCTGTCACATTATTCAAGGTAATAAACACTCTCTGGCAGAAATTGTTCCTAAGAGAAGCTTGTTTAAACCCAATTTGGGAAATGCTAAACTTTATATATACAAAAGCTCTCTATCATCCAACATTGTACTGTTGTGGCTGATTCCTGTGAATTATATGTTTCTTTATACCTTAAAAAAGTGCTAGGAAAAAGTCTACTTGAGAGTATGTCATGTTTCCTATATTGGGAAATTTGAGCATTTTGCCAAACTTTGATATTTTTTTTTTAAATATCAGACTTAACAGAATATAAATTTTCTCAGGCAGAATGAAAATGTACAATTTCACACTTCCTGAATTCTCCTAGTTTGCAGCTTTTCTGGTCATTAACCATTCATTGCTGACCTTTATACTTTTACCTTGAGTGTAAATGGACAGTGAACTGAGAAATACATGATTTTCATGAAATAAATTAACTGCACATATAGGAGTGAAGAATTTATGGATCATTATAAGGGTTCTTCTTCTTTATATCCCATGTGAATTGGTACTTTTTGATTATGAAGCTATGAATAACATCTCCTAAAAAAATACCAAACCTAACACTTGACTATGATAATCACATCAACCAACTATTTGCATTTTTTACAGCAGTATAAAGATGAAAACTAAAAGTAAATAAATGCCATTAAAAGGGACTTTTCACTCTGAGTTAATAGCTTACTATCCCCCTCAGCCTATTTTTTATATAATTTTAAAAATCATAAGTGTGAAATTAATCGTGGAAGAGTGACCTCTACTAGAAGTAAAACCCAGGATTGAGAATCTTTCACCATTTGCAATTGTAGAGTTTTTTGATTCCTGTTTTATAACTACAATGTGAATGTGAAACTGTTATTTGTATTAGGTAAATTCACTTTACATCAGTTTAAGGGTTTAGAGTTGAAAAAAACCTTAGAGGTCACCAGCTCTAACTCTGGTAATTCTCCAATTCAATAGAACCATATGAAATAAACAGAATATTGCACTCACTGGACTAACAAAATACATCACATTATTCTTACATTCCTTACTAATTCAAAATTATTTTTAAAGCCCAGCATAATGGCTTTAACACTTTATTGATGTAAACAAAGTATTTCTAACATTCTGGAAATCAAAATTGATTGGTCAAAAATGAGATATCTGATTCTTTTGGAAGAATAAATAAATACAGCTACAAAAAAAAACACTAAAAACAAATACTAATAAATAATGAAGGTGAAGTCTTTTTTTGTTTAAAATGTGTAATAAAAATTTAATTATTTTACAATATGATACTTAAATATAAATAGATAAAGTATTAATAGAATAGTAAAAAATACAAAAATAGATTTCATAGTATGTTATATACCTGAAAGGAGGAATTGAAAATAAAAATTTATTAGTGGAAAGTATTTTCAATACTTGATGTCAGTGGTATAAATATGTGGAATAAAAATATGACTATCATACATAGAATTAAACTACAAATGAATTAATGAATTAAAATAAAATTATTTCAGTTACTATTGCTATTGAACAAACCATCTCTAAATTTAGAGACATAAAATTCCATTTGGGGCCTCACTGGGAAGAATGAACAATTAACCATGGCTCATGGAATTATTTAGAGGGTTCTCTCACCACATCTGGCTGTTGACTGGGGCCTCAACTAGTGGTCTCTATTAACCCTTCTGTGTGTCCTCTCCACAATGCCTTGGTGTCCTCACAACATGGAAGCCTCATGGTACTTGGACTTCTTCACATGGAGGCTCAGAACTAAAAATCAGGTGGCCTACCGGGTAAGGCAGAATCTCCATTAACATCTATGGTCTAGTTTCAGAAATCACATAGCTCCATTTTTTTCCATTCTCTATTTAGAAACAGTCACAAACCTGTACAAATTCAATAGGAAGGGATATAGATTCCACTGTGGGTGTATTTTTTGTTTTGTGTTTTTCTTTAATCCTCACCCTAGGATATGTCTTTTTATTGATGACAGAGAGAGAGAGAGAGAGAGAGAGAGAGAGAGAGAGAGAGAGAGAGAGAGAGAGAGAGAGAGAGAGAGAGAGAGAGAGAGAGAGAGAGAGAGAAAATATCATTGTGAGAAAGAAACATCGATCAGTTGCCTCCTCTGACCAGGGATGAAACCCACAACCTTTTGGTGCACCAGATGATGCTCCACCCAATCGAGATACCCAGCCTGGGCATCAATTCCACTGTTTGATGTGAGGGTGGCAAAGTCATATTATAGAGAGCATATGAGATGGTAGGTATTGTTGTGGGAAAATACAATCAGACACAATATCAACAGTAAAAGAGAGACTGGAAATGGAAACACAATTGTCAAACTTTTGGAGTGTTAAAAATGGTAGAAAAACTAAAGCTGAGTATATGTATATTCTAGGATGCATTCATTTCACTGCCAGGAATCTACTCAAGCTAAATGAATTTTCAAAAAGACACCCACAAGAACATTTCTAGGAACTCTATTCCTAGTAGTCCAAAATTGGATATTCCTTTTAAGAAATAGCTTTTGGGTTGGCACTGGGCCCTTGTAAAGACTAAACACTTGTCCATAGAATGCCAGGTAATGTCAAACCTGGGTTACCCACATTGAACTGGGAGTTGTCAGGTCCATGAGTCCATAAGGCTGGTTATTTGTAGGCACAATCCAACAAAATAGAAATGGCATATATAGGATGGGTGCTGTGCAGGTCTGAAAGGCGCAAGTAATTGGCATGAGTAGGTGTCCCAGAGTCTCATGATCATTTCCCACTTCATTGTTGCCAACTTTCAACTCCCATGTATGACCACATAAGAATTCCCTATGACAAATGAGAGAAAAAGAAACTGACTTTTTTTGCAAATATCTTTGCAAAATAAGCTGGCACCAGTTTAAAGTGGTATGCTTCTGACTTATATCCCAACTCAGGGATGACCCAGAAAGATAATAGTAAATGGAACCCCCTCCTGCACCCCCTCCCCATAGGCAGATTTTGAGCAATAAATCTGGATTTTATTTTTGCTTAGAAAGAAAAATGGTCAAGATTGAGTTATATCTATTTATGGACATTTGATCACTAAATAATATCCAGCACTGAACAGGTTCTCAATTAGGAACATTCAGTCAGTCAGCTTCATTCCCAGTCTCCTTGGTGGTTGCTGAGTGGGCCATAGACAAAGTAACAATGCAGCAGAGAAATTCCATGAGAGGGCACTTCTTACAAAGCTGGTTTACTTTCCACCACTGTGGAGTGTGCAGCTTGTCAAAAGCAGAGGTGAATGCTTGTTCTACCTCCTGAAGTGGCTTTAGCTCCCAGGGAAACAAGCCGGTACCTGATGAAAGTTTGCTAACTTTGAAACCCTTTTCCCGGGAGGAGCAGTGATATGTTCTTCCTAGAAAAACCTCAATTTGGGGTACAGATTTGCCTTTTATGCCTTTCATGTTTCTGCCAGCATCACCACTCAAGGACTTATGAAATGCTCTATTTACCATCAAAGTGTACTACACAAATATGACACAAGAACGGGGCAAAGAGCTTAAGTCCATGGTACTTACTGCTCTTACCAAATATCTCATTGCACAGAGATAGTTAACCTGATCTAATAATGGAATACATTTCTGAACACTGTTGCAGTGCAGTGAAAATACTGCAAAATCAGAGTGCTTTCCTATTGGGTGTATGCTTTGATTCATCAATAAATTTATAGTACAGTTTCTCCCATAGGAAGAGCAAAAAATTTCTTAGAACCAAGGGTTGGAAATAGGAGTGTCTCCTTTCACAGGGTACCTATTAACCTACTTGAAATGTTCTAGAGTCTCATCAGTGTCATGCTGAGCTCTACTGGCTCAGCAATCTTCCTTCTCAAGGAAGAAAGACTTTCACTAGGGGCCATAATGTTTTCATTGAATTGGGACTTGAGACTGCCATTTTGGACTCCCCTTGCTACATGAACAATAGGCTAAAAGAAAAAGGAACTATTGTGGTAAAGCTAAAGTGATTAATCCTGTGAGTAATTCTATTGCCAAGGAGAAATAAAGTTGCTGCTACAAGAAGGAAGATTATGTCTGAAGCTCAAGGTATTTATTAGGGTACCTCTAGTTCTTCCAATCCACTATGGAAGACTATAGACAGAAGCTCAATAAAGGCAGGACTACGAAGGACTCTGAACTTCAGGGTTCCACTTCTGGGTAAAGAACACTGCCTTTCCCAACAAAACTGGCTTCTGAATACATTAAAAAATGGAAGTTCCTGGAAGGGTGGGAAGAAGAAAGAAGCCAGAATATATCTTCAGGAACCTCTGCTTCTAGTGATTCTCTAGAAATTGTCTCCTTCATGGAGTCCCGTTGCCACTAAGCATTATTTGCTTTTTGTTATTGTTGTTTTTAATTTATCTTTATTGTTGAAAGTACTGTAGATGTCCCTTTTTTGCCCCGGTTGACCCCCTTCCATCTTTTTCCTGCCCCTCCCCAGGCTTTCACTGCACTATCCTCTGTGTCCATGGCTGATACATATAAATTCTTTGGTTAATCTCTGACCCCATCCCAGCTTCCAAATGAGATTTGTAAGTCTGTTTTTGATGCAATTTCTGCTCTTGAATCTGGTGATAGCCTTTGTTCCTCTGTCCCAAAAGTGTATGCTGGCTTTCTACGATTGCTAATCTCTAACATGGAATGCTACTCAGTGTTTGGCTTCTGAGGTCTGCTAACATTTTTAAACTAGTTTCCCGTATCATCAAATTTCACCCACTGAACTATCTGTTTTCCTTTCTGAAACTTGAATGATAAAAAATTTGTGACAGGAGAGCTTTCATTTTCCTTAAGCAAAAAACCCATTCTTTAATTTTATCCAGTGTCTTGTAGTTGGTATTGGCTGGCTTTTAATAGAAACAGTATTTTCACTTTTTAAAAACGATCCTCTTGTATTTTCTGACATGGTAGGGGATACTAAAGTGGCAGCAACGTGAGTAGTAGGAATCAACAACCAAACCCTAACTTCAAGTCCAGCCTTTAAAAATGATGGTTATAACACTTTTCAGTGAAACAGAAAAATGCTGAAGATATAATGCTCAGTGGAATTTTAAAATAAAAAGAACCAAAAAGTTAAACGTATGGTACAATTTTAACTTAAAAATTGGAATTGCTGGAGCTCTATAGAATCAACTTAATCAAAATATAGCAAATGCTATACTGGTGGAAATATGGATATTACTTGGCACTTTGATTGCTTTTCAAATTTCTTTGTTCATATTACCTTAAAAACTATTCATATCAAAATACAAAAAATAGGATCATTCAGTTTTTTAATATGTAGTATACAACACACTTGCATTTACTTTAAGCAGTATTCAGTTATAGCCATGTTTGTTATATTGATTAAAACATTTTTATAATACTTTGTTTCCAAATAATTTGAATAAACTCTACTTAAAATTTTAAAATATCATGTTATTGACAGTATAGATTACTAGAATTTTACTTCAGTAATAATAACTAATTGTGCCTATTTCATGAGCCTTTAGAATTTTAGCTATAGATACTATGGTTTACAAAAAAAAATTCACAGTTTTGTTTCGATAAAAGAGCCAAAGAATTTAGAATGGGTTCTATAAAGAGAATATCTTTTATTTGACAAAATGAAAAACAAATTTTTAGCTTTGAGAATAATCTCTTTCCTCAAACTAACATTTGTGGCATTTTAAATCTTAATAATATAAAAATATAGAATATAATTTTTTTGTTTCAACTAAATTCAGTGTAAATTTTATAATACAGTTGGAGTAACACATTGTTAAGTAGAGCATTATAAAATAGTTATTCTGACACTTTAAATAACTTACCTGATCAAGTATTCAATGTACAGTAAGCACAATGAATTACTTTGTGGTAGCATTTTTCCAAATATTTAGAGCAAATACAAAGATCATATGTTTGTTTTTTTAATAGTACCTACCAAGAAACCAATAATATATTCATGTTGCATTCAGTAAAATGCCCAGCCAATATGAATACCCTATCTTCTAGAGATGGCATTCAGCCAAATTGGAATTCAAAGTCTAGCCTACTGCCCAGAATAAATATTAATACAGCTATAAAACAATACGTGAAAGAAACATAACATGACCCCATGTTGCTTGTTTGCATTAATAATCTGTCATTTACATAGTTCTTTTCCTCATCTTGCACACACTGACATGTACAAACACCACAAACTCACACATATCACACAAGACACATAAGCAAACCCAAAATAATTTCATTGTATATATTTACAAAACTCACCATTTTAAAACTAAAGTTAGGTTATAAATTTCCTTATTGAGAACCATGTTTACTGAAACTATTTAACTTGAACAGTGAAGGTTTTGACTTTGGTGATCACCTTTTCAACTCAGAAGATTCTATGTAAATCATATCTAGATTGGCAATAGCATATTGAATGTACATTGTTAGAAAACTGGATTATTAGAAAAATATGCTGCCAAGATAAAGATAATGAATATCCTTAGGTGAAAAGTAAATAGTAGTTGCCAATAACTTGACATTGGTAGCGATATTGTTGTTGTTGTTTTCTTTTGGTTTATGTACTCTCTTTCTACTTTGCATTTATTTTTATGTTTATTTATATTTTATTTAAAATTACATTTTTTGGGGTGACATGATACATGATCTGCAAATTGCATTGTATGCCCACCACACCAAGTCAAATCACCTTCCATCAGCATATATTTGAACCACATTACCCTTTACTAACCTCGACCCCCTCTTCCCTCTAGTAACCACCATGTTGTTGTCTGTGACTATGAGTTTCAGTCATATATGGGATATTTTTATACTTTGTTAGCTATTAAAAATAATCAGTATTTTGAAACTTGTATTATAGTCTCAGCTGACTGCCTTGGCAATATATTGTTATATTCTTTCAGTGTGCTTGACTAGTTGACTACTTTCAAATATAATTTTCAGAAGAAACAATATATTTCAAGTTAAAGATACAAGCTCAATGCTGCATGTAAGTGAATTAATACTCTGATATCTATTGCTGAATAACAAACCACTCTTAAATTTAATGGCATAAAACAGCAACTGTTGGTCTGAAAGACAGAAAAGGCACTGTGGAGACAGCTTGTCTCTGCTCCATGATGTCTAGACAAACAGTGCAACCCTATTTGGACCATACTTCATAGTAAAAGAAAAGAGTAAGAAAGGAAGCAAGGGCATGTTGTGGTTCATAAACATTTTGCTCAGTATTGCTCATACGCCATTGTGTAATTCAAATCCCTTGCCAAACCCGCCTTCCATGGAGAGAGGATGTATTCTCCCCCGACCCAGAAGCACTGCAAGCCAGGTGGTAATGGGCAGGAATAAAAAATTTATTTGGTGGTGGGAGTAGTAGACCCTACCTTATATTAAAATTTGTACATTTTTAATTTATTCAGATAATTCTTAAGATCACATAGCTTTGGGATCTACTGATCTAGGCTCAAACTCTAAATAAACTCAAAATATCAAAGGTTATGTTTTATACGGCACTAGAGGCCTGGTGCACGAAATTTGTGCATGGGGGGGTGTCCCTCAGCCCAACCTGCACCCTTTCCAATCTGGGACCTCTCGAGGGCAGTCGGACATCCCTCTCACAATCCAGGACTGCTGACTCCCAACTGCTCGCCGGCCTGCCTGCCTGATGGCCCCTAACTGCTTCTGCCTGCCAGCTTGATCACCCCCTAACCACTCCCCTGCCAGCCTGATTGACACCTAACTGCTCTCCCCTGCTGGCCCGGTCACCCCTAACTTCCCTCCCCTGCCAGCCTGGTCCCCCCAACTGCCCTCCCCAGCAGGCCTGGTCGCCCCCAACTACCCTCCTCTGCCAACCCGGTCACCCCTAACTGCCCTCCCCTGCAGGCCCAGTTGCTCCCAACTTCCCTCCCCTGCCAGCCTGGTCCCCCCAACTGCCCTCCCCAGCAGGCCTGGTCCCCCCCAACTGCCCTCCCCTGCAGGCCTTGTCCCTCCTAACTGCCCTCCCCTGCAGGCCTGGTCGACCCCAACTACCCTCCTCTGCCAGCCCGGTCAACCCTAACTGCCCTCCTCTGCAGGCCTGGTCACCCCTAACTGCCCTCCCCTGCAGGCCCAGTTGCTCCCAACTGCCCTCCCCAGCAGGCCTGGTCCCCCCCAACTGCCCTCCCCTGCAAGCTTGATCGCCCCCAACTTCGCTCCCTTTCAGACCTGGTCCCTTCCAACTGCCCTCCCCTGCCGGCCATCTTGTGGCAGCCATCTTGTGTCCACATGGGGGTGGCTATCTTTGACCACATGGGGGTGGCCATCGTGTGTGTTGGAGTAACGGTCAATTTGCATATTACCTCTTTATTATATAGGATTTCTTTTGAGTTAACTCAATTTGTTCTCTAAATGATATCTATAGAGTCATGAATAAGCCTTTGCCAACAAAAACCACAACATACATATTATAAATCTTCTATAATGGAAAATGATGACTGATGCCAATTTCTGCACTCAACTCCCAGATCAAACTGACAACTAATTACCCAGCTGTCTCAGAGCACTCTAAGTTTTCAGAGCAAAAACTTCTATAGGAGAGTGTATGTGTTTAAGCAAATATTTAATTGTGGCTATTTACTTTAATTGCAGTTGTTTATTCCCACAAATGATTGCTTCAACTGAAAGGTGGAGGGCCTGTAGGAATAAAAAGTGTCAGACTCTCTGAGAATGTGAGTAACAATGAAAGTACAAAGTATTCTGAGCATTGAATAATGACAACCTAATTAATGCTGGTAATGATGAGGCTATCCACAATATTGTTCTGTTATCATTAACAAATCATATTATCTTCCCCTTCTCTCGGTAGCAGTCTCTTAAAGCAAACTACATGGCAAATTCTTTTGACGGAAGGCAATTTCTTTTCTCCATTCCCTTAATTCTATCATGAAATCCTAATGAACACTAAAGGTGTCTGTGAGTAGTACAATAATCATCCATTGTATTACTGATTGAAAAGAGCTCTCTATATATTCAGAGAGATATAAAGGATCTGATTTTCAAACAAATAGTTTTGATAGGCAGATTCAGGACAAATTTAAATTGTATTTAATTATACTACTGTGCAGTGTTCTTAAAACACTTTTTCATCTGTCAAGTTAATATCTTTAAGAACTATTCTAATGTGTAGAATCTATTTCCTGATTAGCTAAATCCATTTCAATAGTGTTTCTACATATCACTACCCTGGAAATAATGACATAATGATAATCTAGGAAGTCAAAATATTGTCCTAAATAAAACCTTTAGGGATCAAGTTTTGGAACATATGTGCCGATGGCAGTGTTGGGGGGAAAGACGGGGAGAGCCTTCTAGCATTCATTTAATGGCCTTTCTAAAAATAAATTTAGTTTTCATGCACTCTCAATCACCTTCAGGCTTAAGCTCAGTTTTGCAAAGGAAACATGCATATTATGAAAAATGTGCTGTTTCAGGTGTTTGTTATGGCATCTCCAACCTAATGAACAACTTGCTATAGCCGAGAGCTTGAGGCACATGACCTGAACACCTGTACATATCTCATCATGTGTGCTCACTGTACCTTTACAATGTTAACAGAAAGAAGTAGGAATTAATCCAAAGACTTTTATCCAGACGAGAAAACAAAAGTGATTTTTAAAAATTAGATTCCAAAATAAACTCACTTAGAAAATTATTGCCACTATGGCTCACAGCTAATAATTCTCTAGAAATTTTTGCATTCTATCTTTATAGCTCAGTAGCCTCAAAATATAATTTCCTTGAATTTTAACATTTTGGTGCTATTTCCCTTTTTTATTATTTCCTTCTTCATCTTTTGTGTCTGACTACATATGTCTTTGGTTCCTCCTTAGCCCTAGTAGTTCCTCCAAAGCTACTTTCTATCCAAATAATAACAAATTTTATAAAACTTGGTAGAATACAAAACAGGGCAAGTGACCCAACAGAGGATCTTTCAATGGGACTACTTTGTATTTCACATTTTTTTAGTTTCTATAACTTGCAAGATGGATGACAGATTGTATTCAAGTTTGGCAATCAATATACTAGTATTTTGTTAATACCATTTTAGCTTGATTTTCTGGTTAATCTACCACCTTGAAACCACAGGTCATTCACTTGAAGTTCTAAATTGCATATCTTCTGTGATTACCCTGATTTGATTTCACAATTGACAAATCCTTAGGTCAAGTTAACAGAATCAATATAGGAATATATATATATATATATATATATATATATATATATATATATATATATAACTTTCTTTCCAGGAACATTTTCCTCTAAATTGCTTTATTAGATTTGTATTCTTGTGTAGGATAAAAAGATAATACACAGGAACACTTAAAGGTACCCTTTGATTATGGAAATAATTATGCCCTATCTAATTATTAGGAATTAAGTCAAACTGAGCCAACTCAAATTGGATTTCTAAGGGCTAAAACTCACTATACAGAGACATGAATTATCAAATACTCATAAAATAAGAGGTTAATCAGCAGTTAAAATACCATTTTTAAATGTGTGGCTGAGAACTACAAAAACACTGAAGTACAATCAAGGTGATGAGGGTGAAATCTCTTCTAGTCAGTACTAGAATATGATTGTAATTAAGGAAGGTGGGACCCAATCAACTGTATTATAAACTGTCAAAAAGAAAGTAACTAGAGAAATTTACTTGAAAAGAATTCAGAAACATGAAAATACAAGTGACAAATAAAATTGCAAGGTCAGCTAATAACTTAATAATTTGAATAATAATGAGATATTTTTACTTATCAAATTGTCAAAGATTATGAATAGAAAAATACCAAATGTTTGCAAATGTTCAACAAGGAAAGTTATCCCTTAAATTACTGGAATCTAATATTTTCCATATTCTGGAATGCAATTAGTAAAATTTCATTAATATTTTAAATATATTTGTAATATTTTAATGTTTTTTAATTCTATGAAGAAGGTGTCCCAAACATGTATGAAATTATATATAAAATTTGCAATTGTAAATTTTATAAATAACCTAAAAACAGCTTACTAATTAAATATATTTTTATAATTATACATGTATTATTCAATTATGTTTTTGTTACATTTATCTATATGATAAAAAAAACTAGTTGAAAATACCAAAAGATCAAATGTTATATTTTTGACAACATCAACAATTCATTTCATTAATGAGAGAAATAGCAAAATTGAAAAGTTGATTTAAAGGAAAATTAAGAAATTAAGGACTACATAATACATCATCAGGAAAGACATATTGAAATAAATTACTAAGTTAGAGACAAAAGTGGTTACAATCCTACTGGTCAATAATCCTCTAACCTATGATGGTATCTTTTCTAGAGAACATTTATTATTTGCATCTCTGACAGAAAAAAAAATCTATTTGAGGATATGTACCTTCAGTCCTAAACCATAGTAATTCTAACACTAGAAAGATCCTTATTAACAGGATGAAATACAGCATTGAAAGAACATGCAAACATTCTTTTGCTTAAGTTCTAAGCTGTGAATATTTTTAATAGACATATAATATATTAGTTTAAGGTGTGCAAGATAATTCTTCAACATTTGTGTATATTGGAAAATAATCACCACAATAAGTGTAGTTAGCAAATGTCACCAAAAATAGTTACACGATTTTTTCTTGTGATAGGAACTTTTAAGATTTACTCTTAGCAACTGTCATACATGCAATTCAGTATTATCAACTGTAGTCATGATGCAGCTCATTACATCATGACTTATTTATTCTATAACTGGATGTTGATACTTTTTAATCCCCTTCACCTGTTTTTAATTAAGGGGTGACATTGGTTAATGACATTATACAGATTTCATATTGTATTGTGTGTTCACCACCCCAAGTCAAGTCTCCTTCCAATTACCATTTATCCACTTCTACTTTTACCCTCTTCTATCCCCCTCAAATCCCCTTTTATTCTGATAATTACCATGTTGTTTTCTGTTAGTGATTTTTTTTTTTTTTTTTTTTGCTTAATCCCTTCACCTTTACACCCAGCCCCCCAACCCCTCCCCTTGACAGCTATCAGCCTGCATTCCTTACATGTCTGATTAAGGTGCTGGCTGTTGGTAGGTGATGGCTGTCAGCTCAGGGTGATGGGTTAATTAGAACACTCGCCTCCAGCAGATTGGCCCAAATGTACACATACAGTGGCAGTTGCAGGGTTTCCATGAGCAGCAAGGTCCAGTGAAGAAATACTCTTCAGTTTCTGCTTGCATCATGTTGGCTATTGTCTCACTGGTCAAAGCACATGGCTACATCCAGAGTCAGCGTGCAAAGGTTCTAATCAAGCACATGGATTTAGGGAGAAATAAACAGGGAACACTATTGCTAAAATCTACCATACTCTTATTTTATTCTATATATACCATAGTTTACCTATCCATTATTCTGTTGATAGACATTTAGATGGTTTCTGGGATTTTTTTTTCTTGTGATTGGTGTTATTATGAATTCTTTGTATATGTCTCTTGTTAATAGATGCAAGAAATTTCTGTTAGATATATAACAGGAGTGGGATTGCTGGGGAAGTATGTGAATGGTCCTATAAGATAATGAATTTTTCCCCATTAAGATTGTTCTAGTTATACTTTAATTGGCAATGTGGGGACAGAAAATTAGAACAGCACCAAGACCCACTGTAGTTTTTTAAAAAGCTATCATTTTGTCTTCAGTATTAAAAATATCGCAATTAAATTACAAAGTAACAAGTATAATTATAGTTAAATAAAGAATCAACTATGTGAAATTTAGAAAAGGTGAATGCTAGAGCATAAAATTGTTTGCTCTGTATTTTATTATTCATTCACAAATGTCTATTAAGTACATTACAGACACTATGTTAAGGGATAAAGATAATTTACTTTTTAAAAAATGAATAATTCTTGCCTTCAAGGTTGTAATGGTTAATTTTGTGTCAACTTGACGGGCCATGTGGTACCCGGATTAAACATTATTTTGGGGTGTGCCATTGAGGGTGTTTCTGGGTGAGACTAGCATTTGAATCTGTAGGCTCACTAAAGTAGGTTGCCCTCCCCAATGTGGGTGGGCATGAGGGTCTTAATAGAACAAAATACAGCAAAAAAGAATTCACCTCTTTTTGCTTCCTGCCTGCCTAGCTGAGCTCAGACATCTCATCGCATTGTCTCCAGTTCTCAGAATGGGATACTTTTTTTAGCCCGAATTGGATGACTGTTTTATTCATGCTGTTTCCAGGAAGGGATGTCAGAGGTGGACCAGTCTGAACTCTTAGAGGCTTTTCAGTTTGCCATAGGGGTGCTTCAATTTAAATCATGGGTCCCTCTGGTTCTCAGGCCTGCAGACCTGTAGTGAATTACACCACTGGACTTCCTGGGTCTGCAGCTTGCAGATGGCAGGCCATGGGAGTTCTCAGCCTTCATAGTCATGGGTGCCAATTCCTCATAATAAATTCCCATATTTAAAGAGTTTTTAGGGGTAAAATAGGCAGATTTAGGAAGTTTTAGGAATTAGGAGGTCCGTGGGGGAGAACCACAGGGCTGCAAAGCTGGGAGCTGCCGGAAGGCATACATTCACAGAATAAGGGGGCTGGGAGCTGCAGAAAGCACACATTCACAGAATAAAGGAAAGGAAGCCGCTCATTCAAAGAAGGAAGAGGAAGGTCAAAGGGAATAGAAAAGCAAAAGCGAGAAAAAGAGGGGAACCCCACATGGGGTTTGAGCTCTGAAGCCGCTGTAGTGACCAATCAGAGGGGATATCAGGACACAAAGAACTGCAGCCTTTATAAACCTTAAGAAAGAGAGACCTGGTGAGTCTCTCCCCCTCCCCATGTGGGAGTCTGTGCTTGTTTTCCAATAAATTTCCATCTTTTCCTATACCACCCTTTGTCCGTGGCTTCATTCTTCAAATCCATGTGGGCAAGCCACTTTTGTATCCTGCCCAGGGGAACACCGCATTCCAGTTTAATTTCCACATTTCAATTTTACTCATTCTATTTCATTGAACAATCCTGAATAATTACAAAGGGCTTGAAGTTTACTATAGAGTTTGGATAAACAAAGCATTAACTGCTCACACTTACATAGAGGTTTCTATATACTGAATGTCATTCCAAATTCTTGACATATATTAATTCAGTTAATCCTCACAATATTCTTATGAGATGGAATATTTTCATCCCCATTTTACAGATAAGAAAACTGAGGCAAAGTTTAAGTATTTTGTACAAGATCAACCAGGTAATATGTGGTGGAGTCAGGATTTAACTTTCCCTCTCTACCTCTTAATTCTGCTAAACATTTCTAAGAAGGTAGCTAAAGCAAATATGGAGGTCAACACACCAATTAGATTAACATATAATAGAAGTTTGTTCATTTGGACTTGGGCCTGATCTATTTGATAGTATCTCGGAGGTTTTTATTCATTAACTGACAAAGAACACAGTAATTGAAAAAGACATTGTCATGCCAAAGAGTTTTTTTCTTTGGTTTTTAGTCAATTATGACTTGACAGAGAACTAGTGTTTTTATACGTTAAATTAACTCTGGCTAACATAAATCAGAGTCATTGTTCTTTTCTTTATGTGAAACAAATATGTAAAATATATACATATATATATTCACGTATATCATATATTACATATTACTTGTTATATATAATATAACACACAAACACATATCCCCACACTAGGTAAATATTTCTCCTTTTGCATTCTTCATCATGCATTTACCTTTTCTAACAGTAGCTAAAATTACTCCTTTCAAGTAAAGAGTGGTCTTGGTGGAACAGTAAATTAAAATGCCCTACTTTCAACTATGGGAGACAAAGGAGCAACTGGAAGAGGTTTTTTGTTCGGTTTGTTTGTTTTTTACCACTGAGGTACAATCAAAGCAGAGTCATTCGAACGACACCCCAAGTATAATGAAGCTTGGCTGCTATGATATCACTGATGGGTAAGTTGCAATCCAGGGGAACCATACTCTGCCAGTACACTGCTCACTATAGCAAAGTATTCTTCATTTATTACAATAATGCGACTTTCTATGGATAGTCATACAAATACGAATTATAAGATTTCCACTGATTGGATGTATCCAGTATTTTTGGTGTTCATGTATACTGAACTACAAATAGTATAAAGGTTTAAGTACAGTATATTTTATGCCAATCCAGAACCTATTTCTCTATTCACCTAATCTCTATCCCTTCCTTCTTGATCTCCAAGCCAAATTATATTTTCCAGTCTCCCATGTGCTTAGGTATAGTTGTGTGCCTAAACTAGGATCCATGAAATGATAAAAAGTAAGGTTGTCCATCCCCAGAACTCAGTGATAAAACTTTGCATGTAAGTCCTCTTTCCTCTTCTAGCTATCACTTATTATTGATTTCTAGAGTAACCTTGCACATTAGATAAGTCGGTAAATCCATCCTTAGCCTGAATCCCTGTTGGCAGTATGGCCATTTACACTTGCTATTCCCTCTGCTTGATAGCTCTTCCTAAGACATTCCATGCCTTTCAACACGGCCTTAGGTTTCTGCTGAAACACTTTATCAATAAGGCCTGCCCAGTGCATCCTATTTAAAATGGCAGTCCTCCTGGAAGACACTCTGTGCCCCCCTCTCCCGATTCAATTTTGTTCTATAACATTACTTTCTTGCTCACTTTCCTTCTCTCTGCGTGCTAGAATATATGCTCCATGAGGAGAAAGATTTATTTTATTTTATTTTTTAAGCTTCACTGGAGGATATGTTTTTATTGATTTGAGAGAGAGAGGGGAAGAGAGAGAAAGAGAGAGAGAGAGAGAGAAACAGTAATGTGAGAGAGAAACATGGATTGGTTGCCTCCCATACTCGCCTCAACTGGGGATCAAACCTAGGTATGAGTCCCAACTGGGAATTGAACAGACAAACTTTTGGTGTATTGGATGATGCTTCAACCAACTGACCCACCTGGCCAGGGCAGATTTTTTATTTTTTTTATATTATGTAGCCATAACCAACTAGAGTGCTATAATGAATATTTATGGAATGAATGAATGAATCAATGAATGGTTATCAGGTTTTATACCTGAAAATCAAAGCTTTCACATGTAGTAAAAAGACTCATGAAAAAATAAATCCATATATATAGTTTTTAAAGATATGAATGATACATTTTCAAAAACAACATAAGTACAATGAGAAATAAAGAGAGAAAAAATCCTGCCCTTAGAAAATAGAATTAGAATATGAATGGGGGGGGGAAACACAAGAGAAATGATGGAGAATAATGATAAGAAAAGTTCAAAGGAAGACTGGTTTAAGTATTACTTTTAAATTTCTCTGTTTTGATTAGCTGGTGATTCTTGTTCTGTCAGATTGATTACAAAGCTGGAAGAAATAAAGGGAGGGGGAAGCAATAGTAGACAGTTAAATTATAACCCAGCAAAAAGGTCAAAGAAATTCTGGTTAACCTTGTATTTCTAAAGGTTGATGAAATATTAAAAGAATGAAAAGCTCCAAAACAGAAAGAAAAGTCTTTTCCATATTGGTGCTAAATTCAAATTGGTGCCCAGAGGAATAATAAAAATGCCATTGTTCTTTCTAGCAAAAAAAAAAAAAAAAATTTCAGAAATAAAACTGACTGCAATAGAACATGTGGCTGAATACCCATTTTGTGGACCTGCTTCATCCTTGTGTTTCTGAGCAGTGACAGTGTTCAATATCACCCAAAAGATTAGAATGCAGTGGGACAGTTCCAGCTAACTTGAAATTAGTTGTGATAATGGGAGGGAAGAAGCTTCCAGATAGACTTACAGCTTCATTTATCTGTAAGTTCTGCATTTTTTAATCAAAACTTTGTAAGAACTTAAAAGGTTTTTCAAGAAAAAGATAAATATAGTTTTCACCATTTCTTAAATTACCTTATTTACATTTCTTAAATTACCTCTTACAGCTACAGAGAAACGATGAAAGCTAGATTTGTAAGGTTTGGGGAAAGAAAAGAAAGGAAAACATCCGAATATCTGGGTAAATACTAAATATATGACTTTTTTTTTTCTTTTTACATTTAGTGCTATATCCGTCGGTGTAAGCCAGCGTTACCAATATAACAAACGGTGTCACCATTTCAGGGCCTTAACCCAATGGGAGTTTATTCTTGTGTTCCATGTACACTAAGGGTTTGCATGTGCTCCTCTTGATGAAACATCTACTAGAACATTACCAGTAATCAAGGCAGAGAGAAAGAGGGGGTAGCAAATCACACAGGTAACATACCACATTTTTGCCTCTGTTTTATTGGTCAAAGTCGATATAGAGCCATACCTAACTTCACAAGAGCAGACGTATGCAATCCAACCATGCACGTAAGAAGAAAACCAGAAATATTTGCTGGAGAGAAATAGCAAACACTACAATGCTCATAAAAACTCATTCAAGCAATGAAACTAAGCCTCAGGGAGGCTGAACAGCTACTCAGTGACACTCGTTAGTGGCATTTTTAAAATCCAGGCAGAAGGAAAGAGAAGGGGATTGGGAGAGGGATAGGATGAATGCGATTAATTCCATGTTACTAAACCCTGGCTGCTAGATGTTGCCTGGTCTGTGGAGCTGCAGCATCAGCCTCGCCTGGGGATTTATTAGAGACACACAATCTCAACCTCACACAAGGTACTGAATCAGAACCTGCTTCTTAAAGGGTCTCTCAGCAATGTATATGTACATTAAAGTTCCAGGAACAGTGTCCTCAACTTCATTTGAGCACACATTAGGTCACAGTGAAAATACCCATGATTGTGCTCTGCTCTAAGCTTATACCTATCCATTTGGGAATTATAATACCTCCTCCACATTCCCAACCACCACCACCCAGTCATTTCTGGGATTCCTCTGCAGGAATATAATAAGTACAGCTGTGTGGGAGCACAAGTCCTCAGACGCCGGGTGTTACAAAACAGTTCTTCAAAGTACCCTACAAAGCAGCCACACACTGGCTAGTCAATAACATCTTTAAACTAATTTAGAAAAAAAGAAGCTTCTTGCCAAATAGTGACATCCATATTTCGGTTATAGAAAGGTACACCTGTGCAGTGTATACAGTAAAACTGCTGTGTCCTTGCTTTTGCACATGTGTGTAGCAAATTGGCCTTGAACATCTGGCATACTCTACACAGGTCCCCCACACACCTGTCTTCCCTCAACTTTAAAATGCCTCTCTTTAATCTCCCTGCTGTCTGTGATCTCCCAGCACAGGGATGTCTCTTTTCTGCCTCTGTTATCCCTCAGGGTAACAGACATATCCTCTTACCTGGGCCAGAGTTGAAGAAATGGGTGAAGAATGGAAACCTCCATGGAAACCATGCGACAGTTGACCATGTGGGCTTTTGAGCAGCCCCGCTTATGCCCAGAATCAAGCACATTTGTTCGCATACACAGTTCCTTCAGCTTTTCACCTGAGCAACACCTTTCAAATGATTCAAGATCAATCTATTGACCAAGTGTGAGCAATGGTGACTGGGGTAAGCGATAAACTTTTCTTGTCTGTATTGTTCTCATACCTTTCTTTCTTCCTTTTTTCTCTCTTTCTTAAGAACATCAACCGCAAAAGAGCTGTGTGCCACACACCAACCTAGACCATATTATTAATTTATGTGAATAACACTCGGAGACGGGGTGCTTCAGACCAGGAGGAATCTTCTCTGATAATTAACATACTAGTATATGTAGGCTATCAAATAGAAAATGATAATTTTGAGTAAATCTAAATACCTCCTTATTTTGACAAGTGCTGTAGCTTTATACTACTTTCTCTTCAAATAATTATCGTACAGAATAATATTCCTGAGTGCCTTGGCATTTTCCTGTTGTTAAAAATAAGACAATAGGCCCCAAATGGAGTCATTTATGCTAAGTCCAATGTTATGAAACAGAGACCTAACTTAGTTATAGCTTTGGTTGTTCCAGAAATGGAATCTTAAACCAGCCCATCAGGAATCACCTGGTTAGGTAATCTGCCTGATAGGCCTCTGCCATCCCCTAAAGACAAGTAACCTTGCAATAATCGACCCACTTATTTGCTTGGTATCACTCCCTTGTTCCTGCTGCCTTCTGCCTATAAGAGTCTTTCATTTTGTACAGCTCCTCAGAGCTCCTCTCTAACTACTATATTGGATGCTGCCCAATTCAAATGATTTTTGCTCACTAAACTCTTTGAATTTTTAATATGCCTCAATTTATCTTTTAACACTGTTAGACATAATAATAACTTAAAATTTTATAAGAAAATTTATAACTCATAAGGAAATAATGAGAAAGAAAATTTTAATAAAGCCTAAATAATATGTATACAGCAATAGGACAGGGCATGCTACATGAAATATAAGCAGATCTGGGTTTTTCAACATAGGACTACCGTTATTCACTTCGGAAACAAATTCTGCCTGCCCCAAATTGTGGTTGGGATGCTCACCTAGATATAATAATTCCAAAACCATATGAGCAAGTGTTAGCCAATAGGATGTAAGCAACTTTCAGCTCACATTCTAAAAAGGAAGCTACTTGCCTTCCACTTATTCTTTTCCCTTTTCCCAAGCCTAGGGAGCAGGAACAACTGGAGAAATTACCTTGGATCCAAGGGTGCCATCTATGCTGACGATGGAAAAGCAACTCTTCCAAGCCAATTATAGACCATTGTTGAGTTTTATGCAGAACAGACCCAAATCTTCTGCCATGTTTAAGTCACTGCTAATTGATTTTCAAATATTTGGCTAAATATTCTAATACATCTCTAACTATAAAAAAGTGTGTGTGTGTGTGTGTGTGTGTGTGTGTGTTTAACAAAATCCAACCCCTTTAAGAACACCTTGTAACTGAGAATCTTGTTTTGCCTGCTGAGTGAGAACTAAAAACAAAAGCATTGTTACAAAAGAACAGAAGAAATAGACAGCTGTATTTAACTTCAGAGAAGTAAATACGCTTTCCCTTTTTTCATGAATTTGGAAGAGTTGAAATTTTTCATAGGCATAAAATCAAATTCATTTGCAAAATATTTTTGTATGAAATAAACAAGGATCCTCTAAGTCTATACATTTTATTTGTGTTTTATTCAACTAAACATACCACATGAACCTTTAAATCTCCTCTTTCTGCATTTCCCTATTTCTGTGAATGAGGTCTTCAGTTTCCCCAGCTACAAACCATCATGCCAGCCTTCATCCCTCCCTCCTTCTGCCATCTTATTAGTCTCTTTTTCTTTTGTTGGTAGTTTCTCCCAGATGAATTCTTTCTCTTTCACTTCACTGATCTACCCAAGTCCTTACCCATTTTTCCAAGGTTCTTGAAACCTTCTAAGTGGCCATTATTCCAGCTGCCTCTCAACCTTTCTCCTTTCTCTTCTAGTTAGAACTGACTGGAGCATATGTTTTAAATCTTCCTTGAACAAATCATTTTCTTCCTCAAACATCTTTAAAAGTTAAAATGTACATTTCAGGCTTCTTAAGCCTTCCATTACTAAAACCTATTGTTATGTGTTTGCTTTCTTCCTCAGTAGTACTTCATAGAGTTCTCTCTCTGAGTTCCAGCCGAAGAAAGTTCCCCTTTATTTCCTGAATACGAAACATGGAGTCACATTTTCATTTGCTCAGTCAACACTCTGAAAAGCCTGGATGAAAACCTCCCTAAGGCCTGTTCTTACTCCAAAACTCACATACCAGCCCCTCTTTTTTCCAAAAGATCTTCAGCCATCCTAAGGGCTCAACCTCTTTCCTTCTGAATTTGTAAAGTTCTTATTATCTGTTTCATTCCCTTAGAGTTGCTGCTCTCTCTTAGCCTTCAAGGGCCAGCCGCAGACACAAATCAATTTCAATATATCTCCAACTTACTCTGCAGGAAGCACTGTACCCGATGGTGAGAATTCAAAGAAACGAGATATGATACCTGCTACCTTTGAGAATCTTATAGACAACTTGAAAAGACTCGCCATAAAAATTTTAAAGGACATATCACATGCAAGGTTACAGAGCTCTTAGAATTTAGAATTAGGACACACATACATTTGTGGCTTTCACACCAGCCCTGGGACATTTGTCTTCCTTCTCCCCCAAATTAATTAGTTTTAAATCTACCTCAAGAATTTATATTTAAAGCCCTTTGAATTAATAAAACTTAAAAGACTGATATCCATCTTAAACTTTTATGTTGAACAAACACTTATCTCCCACTGTTTATTCAAATGGTACCATTTCAGGAAAAGATATTTTATTCAGGTGTTGGTATGAAAAGTAAGGTGATTGATTCCATGCTTTCCCCTTCAGCCTTAGGCAATAAAAAATTACACAATAACTTTATATCACAAAACATTCTCAATTCATTAATAATAATATCCAATTCCAGAGAGTAATCGGCATTCAAAACCTGAACTCAAGTTTAATCTTCTCCCTCATGTATCACCAGGGGATTACTGAAAGCAGAATGTAGGCAAATGGAGTGGGGAGTCATTTCTCTTCCCTCCTTATGCTCTTTATTCTTCCACATCTCTTTCTCTGATTGTGGCTACTAAAGTTTCTGACCCTACCCATACCAAGTAGAGCAGAAGGAAATGGGGCAGGAACCGTCTTACCTACTCTCATAAGGAGGTCTCACACTCTTGGTCAGTAGGTTTAATGCCGACTTTCCCAATCCTTGCTGTTTTTGTGGATTCTTTAGAAGTATCACTAATTACCCTCTGCAACCTGAAGTTTCCTTGACCCACACATAAGCACTATACTGTGGTATTTGCTTACTACTCCCTTTGTAGCTTCTAGAAATTGGTTTTCTACCTTTGGTTTCTCCTCTTGCTGAGGCCAGTTTACCATCGAGGATTTGCCTGCAGAGGACACACACTGGTCTTCCTTGTCGATGTCCTACATCTGAGCAACGGGGGGGGGGGGGGGGGGGGGGGACAAACAACAACACACGTTAATATCCTCAGACAAATTATAAGAGTGCAGGATAATCCCAGTTTAAGCAGGCCACTGGTCTGTTTCTCACATTCTAGATTTCCCAGGCACATGGGAGATCCTAGTAAAGTGCGTTGCCTTAACTCAGGATATTGAGTTCTTCCAATTAATGTTGTCAGACTAAGCAAATTAAAGTGCATCCAGCTAAATTTGAATGTTAGAGAAATAGGTATTTTTAGTGTAAGACTGTCCCATGCAATATTTGGGGCATTTTATTTACTAACAGGTTACTCATTGTTTATCTGTGCTTGCAATTCAAACTTAGTTTGGGTGCCCTGTATTTTACCTGGAAACTCTTCTGCTAGTCGTTCTGCCCATGTCACTTTCTTGACCTGAGGTGAAGAAGGGACGCTCTACTTTGGGGATAGGTCACATGAATCTCTCTTTATGCAAATAAGTCCTTTTCACAGATCCTCTACCAATCTCTAGCCTTTGAAATATTTAAATAATCAGCATTATAGATGATAACCTTTCTCAATATTTATTGTTTATAAAACTAGACTTACTCAATTGTATCCTTCTCACTAACATAAAATTACATAATCACTTTTATTTTCTTATTTATTTATTATTTATTTTTTTATTGTCTAAAGTTTTACATATGTCTCCTTTTTCCACAATTGACTCCCCGCCCCCAGCCATTCCCACCCCAGGCAAGCCCCCACCACCCCAGTGTCTGTGTCCATTGGTTATGCTAATATGCATGCATATAAGTCCTTTGGTTGCTCTCTAACCACCCTCCTCCCCTGCCATTTGTCTCTGGACCTATTCTTGTTCATCAAATTATGTTGATCATTATATCTCACATATGAGTGAGATCATGTGATATTTATCTTTCTCCCACTGAATTATTTTGCTTAGCATAATGCTCTCCAGTTCCATCCATGCTGTGCAAATGGACACAATCATTTTTCAATTTCATGTTTGCTTCCAGCTTATCACTATAGTTGTTTTTTTAAATCTCAAATCTAACTTTATGGACAGTTATTTCTAAAAGTTAAAAAGAACTATGTACAATTGTAAATATGAACTATTCTTTCTAAGTTACATCTTTTTTTTTTCTTATTATTTTTGCTCAATTCTTCTCAATCCACTCCAAACTGGTTCTATTTCCCTTTTCTAAAGTGAAAACTCATGATAGCACCATTGACCTTCATGCCGTAGAAGCAATAGGATAATTTTATGTCCTCATAAATGATGTTTGCCCACCATCATTTCTAATTTTTCTGATATCCTTTTACTTTCTTGATTTCTATGGTATCACCCTCTCTTGGTTTCCCAACTCTATTTCTGCTTTCTTTTTAATTTCATTTATGTTCATTATTCTAATCCTGGCTATTTAATGTTACACTTTCTCATGGCCCAGATATTTTCTTCTCTCTCTCTTTCTCTAAGCAATCAGATCCATTTCCTTAATTATCATCTATATGTTGATGCTCCTATTGTTCCATCTTTCCAGTTCCAGTTAGACCTCTCCTCTGAGCCATACATACAACTGCCTACTCAACATCTTTTCTTGAATATCAAATGCATTTTATACACCACATATCCATCTTCAAGCACATTATCTTGCTTCAAAACCTTGGTACTCTTCAACTTTCAGAGTATAGCACCATTATTCTCCAGAGGCCTGAGCCAGAACCCTAGGAGTCATTCTCATTTCCTCCCCTCTTTCATTCTCTCATACTTCATTGATCATTAAATTATTTAAGTTGATCATCCAAATGTATTTCAAGCCTCTACTCTAGTCACCACCTCCTCTGCAATCAGCCCTTATTCAAGCTTTCATTTCTTCCCTGGACAATATTTAAAATAAATTATAGTATATGTTATTATATTATAACTAGAGGCCCGATGCATGAAGATTCATGCAAGAATAGGCCTTCCTTCCCCTGGCTGCCGGCATCGGCTTCCCTCCAGCACCCAGGATCCAGGCCTTCGCTCTGGCTGCCACCTTCCGCCTTCACTCCTGCTGGAATCGCCTTACGCCTTCGCTCTGGCCCTGCCACCCTCCAGTGGCTCCCTACACCCCCCGCCCTTCTCCTCATAGCAGGCATCCCACCCCGCCCTGGCCGCTCCGCGCCTGCACGTGCACACTGCCCAGAGGCCCGGAGCAGCTGGGGCAGGGCGGAACGCCTACGTCATCACCATGGCGAAGACGCAAGCATCCTCGCCCAGCCTCCACCATCTTTGTCGCATTTATTTGCATATTCCCTCCTTATTGGCTGTGGGGGCCACTATCTTTGTCGCAGAGTGATGGTCAATTTGCATATTGCCCTTTTATTAGATAGGATTATTATTATTATTATTATTATTATTATTAGGCCTACTAACTATTTTTCCTTTATCCATATTGGATCTCCTCCCATCATTCTTTAAACTATGCAGTGATTTTTCCTATAAATTTGATCAGGTCACTTTCTGCTTAAAACTCTTCAATGACTTTGGTTTGCCCTTAGGAAAAAGATCATGATTCTTAATATTGCCTAGCAGTCCTACATGATCTGTCCCTTGTCATCTTCTTTAGCCTTACCCTTTAGATTTTCCTTTCTGAGGGAAATATTTTTAAATCTCACAATCACAGTCAACTTGGTTTGTTTTATTTTATGGGATCGCGTTTCTTTCTTTCTGAGTTCTTATCTCAGGTATCTGTTAATGAAATGCAATGGTGAATTTTTTTTTCCTGTTGACCTTTTTTCTGATAGAACAGAAAAAAAAATAAACATTGAATTTCTTTTTTATTATTATTATTCTTTATTGTTGAAAGTATTACATATGTCTCCCTTTCCCCCCCTTGACCTCTCCCTGCCCAAACCTGCCCCCCTCCCAGCACAGGCCCTCAACCCCTACTGTCTGTGTCCATTGCTTATGCTTATATGAATGGATACAAGTCCTTTGGTTGATTTCTTACCTCCCTCCCCCCCACACACACACCCTTTCCTGTCTTCCTTCTGAGGTTTGACGGTCTGTTCAATGCTTCTATGTTTCTGGATCTATTTTTGTTCATCAGTTTATGTTGTTCATTATATTCCACAAATAAGTGAGATCATGTGATACTTATCTTTCCCGGACTGGCTTATTTCACTTAGCATAATGCTTTCCAGGCATTGCCCTAGCTGGTTTGGCTTAGTGGATAGAGAGTCCGCCTGTAGACCATTGCATTTCTTGCTCAAAGCCCTGGATATGTCATAATTGGTACAAAATTGTTTATTGAGTAAGTGAAGAAAAAACAAACATAGCATAATATAGAGTTTGAAGGAATAATCTCTCAAGGTAGATACACTGAATTTCAGATGTTAATTCTTCTCTTACTAATTGTATGATCCTGGGAAATTTATTTCTCTCTTAGTTTCCTTATCCCTCCTAAGGAGATAATAATTCTTTTCTCATATAACTATAAAATATTAATAGCTAGCCTGGCCAGAGTGGCTCAGTGTAAAAGTCCTGCCTACTTGTGAAGAGAGAAACTCTCCTCTGAACTCAGTGTAGTTGGAACTCCCAGCAGTGATGGGGTAATTAATCATAGCCCATCCAGAATAATTTCTTCTTAGTATTATTTATCTTCTAAGGTTAGAGACCCTATGAACCTCCAACTTCACTAAAATTTTGCTGAACTACAGTCTTTTACTACTTTGTTATTCCCTCAACACCCAACCAACTGATTTGCACAGCATCAGTGAAGCAACAAACATTTGTTAACTGATTAATTGAAAAGAGACAGAAAACACTATAATCGAATAAAATTCTTTATACCCTCCTCAGAGATAAAAATGTCAATATTGAGATGTGAGCAGACTATGAGAGGGATGCTGTAAATTCAGAAAGCTTATCAGAGCAACAGTTTCTTCAAAGACTTCTCACTGTACATAGGCTAATTTCTCAGTGAGGCTACTGATTTCTAACAGAGACGCCATTACAGGAATATTTCTGTATTTTTAAATTTATAAAATGTAATACCATGAGTCTTCATAGACATTTAAGTTTTCCAAGAGCTCTTGACATCAGTTCCAATTGTAATTACTAGTATAGTCTGCAATTTAATGTAATCAAAACGGTGAATGTAAAAACAGCAAGTTAGGAAATAAAAAAAATCATAGAATTAATATAATCCTTTCTTATATGCTGAAGAAAGATTCTGCAATACTCAACCATGCTAATAAATAATCATGAGGTTTTTCTAATTGACATTAGCAAATAAGTAAACATACATACATTGTTATGTCAATAAGCTTTTTATTGTATCTTTGACCCACATATATTTCATTTGTTTCAGTTCCTATTTGTACTCATTGGCCTTCTTTATTGTAAAAAAAACTTAACAGTGATCACTGTCAGGTTGATATATAGACATGTTTATCCTATAAACTGACAAGGTTATTTGCTTACCTTCAAAATTGAGTTTAAATTTTATAATCAATAAGAGGCTGCCAGATTTTCTTATAACAGTAGTTTAGGGGTAGAAATTTGTAGGAAAGAGGTAAGGCAGAGATAAGATAGTCCTGGAAATTGTTTTGAAACTACACTTACATAACAAGTATACTGATTTGTTTAGATAAGATGATTTCTTGGATTGTCTTTTGAGTAAACTGATGGAGACTATAATTGGGGAGGCTATGTTCGCCTCTTTCAGTCCCTACTACTTACCCCTAATTTTTATGATGGAAAATAAGGAACATGTTGTCTGAACAATTGACAAAGGATTTTCATGTGTTTTCACTTTGCTTAAATCAGATTAAAAAACAAAAATAGCAATATTAACTTTATCTTCATGCAATATCTAGTTTATCAAAGCTTTCTTCTGGATTTTATTTCTAGTTAAAGAGCAACCCAAAATATGTTTATTCTGATCTATGGATATGCATAAAGACTCTGAAGTCCTAGACTAGACTATGGGTGGTGAATACACAATGCAATATACAAAAAATGGATTATAGAACTGTGTACCTGAAGTCTATTTAATTAACCAATGTAACACCCACAGATTCAATAAAAATATGTTTTTAAAAATAAAATAAATAAATAAACCTCTGAAGTCCTGAATTTTAGATAAAGAGCTTTCTTAATGACTTTTAAATACATATATGTGTGTGTGTGTATGTTTGTGTATATATATATATATATATATATAATTCTCAGTCAGTGGGGAGAGGGAGTTGGGGTGGGTGTAAATACCTCTGATTGACACCAGAGCACTAAATAAAGAAATCGAGTCTTTCTCTAGTTCCCTCAGGAGGACCACAGCTGGTGTGCATCCATGTTTCTGTCTAGTCTAAGAGATAAATTGATCCATTCTGGTACCTAATTCTGCCTCGCTCACACTCCCATAATATACTCAGGAGTTATGTTTACAGAGGATTGACAAAATTGCAGAGTGACGTCTACAGCAACACAAGAACATTAGTTTGCTAGATAAAAAAGACTATTTGCTACTGGCAAGATTATTCACTCACAACAATAGTCCATTGCTGCTTTCCTGGCCTTTACCCAAGTTTAGTCAGGGAAATAGTGAATCTAACAACCTGCAGAATCTCTACAAAAATATTACCATACTTTTCATTATTAACAAAAATTCTTGTTTTTTTCTCTTGAGACTTCCTACATGATTCTATACTCAGTCCTGTTTTTATTATATTTAACTTTATTGTTGAAAGTATTACATCTGTACCCCTTTTTTCCCCATTGACCCCCTCCACCCTGCACCCACCCCCTCAGGCTTTCACCACACTGTTATCTGTGTCCATGGATTATGCCTAAAAGCTCTTTGGTTAATCTCTCCCTACCCATCCATCCACTCCCTCCTTCCCTCTGAGATTCCACATTCTGCTCCATGTTTCTATGTCTCTGGATTTATTTTGTTCATCAGTTTATTTTGTTTATTAGATTCCATCTATGAGTGAGATCATTTGATACTTGTCTTTCTCTGACTGACTTATTTCACTTAGTATAATACTCCCCAGGTCCCTCCATGCTGTCTCAAAGGGTAAGATATCCTTCTTTTTTACTGCTGCATAGTATTCCATGGTGAAAATGTATCATAGCTATTTTATCCACTTGGGCTGTTTCCAGATCTTAGCTATTGTAAGTTGTACTGCTATGAACATAGAGGTGCATATATTCCTTCTGATTGATGTTTTGAGTTCCTTAGGATATATTCCTAGAAGTGCGATCACTGAGTCAAATGGCAGCTCCATGTTTAATGTTTTGAGGAAATGCCATACTATTTTTCACAGGGGCTGCATCAGTCTGCATTCCTACCAACAGTGTACTAAGGTCTCCTTTTCCCCACATCCTCGCCAGCACTTGCCATTTGTTGATGGTGGCCATTCTGACAAGTGTGAAGTGTTTTATTATTAATACTAGAGGCCCGGTGCATGAAATTCGTGCATGGAGGGGGGTTGTCCCTCAGCCCAGCCTGTACCCTCTCCAATCTGGGACCCCTCAAGGGATGTCCGACTGCCTGGGATCGGGCCTAAACGGGCAGTCGGACATCTTTCTCACAATCCAGGACTGCTGGCTCCCAACTGCTTGCCTGCCTGCCTTCCTGATTGCCCCTAACCGCTTCTGCCTGCCTGCCTGATCACCCCCTAACCACTCCGCTGCCAGCCTGTTTGCCCCCAACTTCCCTCCTCTACCGGCCTGGTCACCCTAACTGCCCTCTCCTGCAGAGTTGATCACCTCCAACTGCCCTCCCTTGCAGGCCTGGTCCTTCTCACCTTGCAGGCCGGGTGCCTCCCAACTGCCCTATCCTGTTGGCCATCTTGTGGTGGCCATCTTGTGTCCACATGGGGGCAGGATCTTTGACCACATGGGGGCAGACATATTGTGTGTTGCAGTGATGATCAATCTGCATATTACTCTTTTATTAGATAGGATAGATGCCTGGTACAAGGGTGGGGGCCAGCTGGTTTACCCTGAAGGGTGTCCCGGATCAGGTGGGGGTTCCCTTGGGGCGTGGGGCAGCCTGAGCGAGGGGCCTGTGGTGGTTTGCAGGCCAGCCACGCCCCCTGGCAACACAAGCGGAGGCCCTGGTATCTGGAATTTATTTTCCTTCTACAATTGAAACTTTGTAGCCTAGAGTGGAGCCAAGCCTGGGGCTCCCTCCGAGGCTGGCAGCCATTTGTGTTGGGGTTATAATTGAAACTTTGTTGCCTTAAGGGGGTGGGCCCGGCCAGGGTGTGCGGAAAGCTTTGCTTCCCCTGTTGCCGGTGGCAACCCTGGCCTGCTCTCTCAAGCTCCATTCTGCCGCCATTTGTTTGAATTTGTTTACCTTCTATAATTGAAACTTTGTAGCTGAGTGGAGGCTTAGGCCTGGCAAGGGCAGGCGGAAAGCTTGGCTTCCTCTGTTACCTAGGAAACCTTGCTCTCTGTGGCTGTAGCCATCTTGGTTTGGGTTAATTTGCATGCTGGCTCTGATTGGAAGGTGGGCATGGCTTGTGGGCGTGTCAGAGGTATGATCAATTTGCATATTTGTCTATTATTAGGTAGGATTAATTATTCCTATTGCCTTAATAGTGGTCCAAGACCAACACCCTTAGTGTCCTGGGAGTGGCAAAACAGATAGGATCCTCACAGATTCCATTTCTTCATCCTGGGTACACAGAGACATTATATTTCCCAACCACCTTTGCAGTTAGGTTAGGGTCAAAATGCCAATGAAACATGAGTGGACATTGGGTGTTTTTTCTTAACTCAGCCCTATAAGTCTCTGGTGAAGACTGAAGCGGCCCAACCGTTGACTTCTAGACTTTGGGAAGTAAATATCCTAAAATTCCCTTTTGGAAGAAATCTGCCTGGGAGAGATTCCCAATATACTTAAGACTTTTAAAAAGTAAGAGATAAACTTATGATTAATGTGTAGACTACTAAGATTTGGGAGTAGTTTGGTTACAGCAGTCTTCATTGATTGACACTGAGTCTGAGATTTCTCATCTATAATAGGGGCAATATTATAGACACTGCAGCATTGTTATGAGAAATCAGTGAGACAATGCATTAAAAGATACCTAAAATGGCATATTATCTTCATTTTGTCACACCAACCAAAGCACCCATCTCACCACTTGGTCTTTTTGTTCATGACCATTCAACTTTTAGATAGCTGAGCCATTAGAAACTGTTATTTACAAGGTGTTAAAATTAATTTAAAAGATAACCTTACCGGTGGTGGGTGTGAGGGGAACATTTGAAACTTAATGAATGGTGCTTAGTGATTGACTGGATTTAAGACAAAAAAAAAATGAAGAAGAAGAAGAAGAAGAAGAAGAAGAAGAAGAAGAAGAAGAAGAAGAAGAAGAAGAAGAAGAAGTTCTAATAGTGTAATTAGAAAGAAGGTAGAAACTCTTGGGTCCAAGAGTAATTATAACAATTATATGTTAAGTACTAAATATGCATCATACTCTGAACTAAGTACTTTATATTTATTATCACATTTCATCTTCATAGTATACCTATGAGATAGGTAGTATTAAGGCCAGTTTTCCAAGTGAAGAAACAGGGGTTGAGTGTGGGTAAGTGACATGCCTAAGATCACATAGGAAGTGGAGAAGGTAGAAAGAGAACTCTCTGCTCAGATGGTCTGAAGCAATGCTTGTACTTCTTTTACTGTGCAGCATCCTGAAATTTGAGGTTGGTTACATAATGAGCATTTAATAAATGTCAATTTTCCTACATTTTCTTAATTTTGTCACACAAAACATATAAAGTACAAAACCCTCAGTTTTCTTGGTGATAAGGACTGTACTTGTATCTGACAAGTTGTATTTAGACCATTGCTGCTGCCAGGTCCTGGGACATAAGGTGCTTTTTCCACTCCTGTACCAGACCCATGAGCATTGCTTTTAACCAGAGGGACATAAGAACATACCTGATAAGTTTTTTTAATGTTTTTGTTTTGTTTGTTTGTTTGTTTCAGAGAGAAGAGGGGAGAGGGAGAAAGGGATAGAAATATCAATGATGAGAGAGAATTATTGATCAGCTGCCTCCTGCATGCTCCCTACTGGGGATCAAGCATGTGCCTCAACCAGGGATTGAACTGTGACCTCTTGGTTCATGGGTTGATGCTCAACCACTGAGCAACACTGGCTGAGCCTTTTTTTATGTGGGCTTTTTTTTTTTTTTTTTTTTTTTTTTTTTTTTTTTTTTTTTTAGTTTTTTAAATAATTGCTTAGACACCACTATTGGGACATATAATTAAAAGCAAAATCTCCTTCTAATCCAGAAAAACTTTCCACGAACCTAGTAAAGGAAGCAAACAAGATTGTTACTGAATAAGCTTTAAACCAGAACATAATGGACATCACAAACAATTCACTAAGTGGTTGCAATGACACAAAGAAATCACACCCATGTATATAGCTGACAGATACAACTCATTACATACACCTTCTCAAATAACCTAGTCCTCAAGTAGGAGGACTTGACAGCATTATTCGTCACACACAGTTCATCCCATATTGAGGTGACTACCTGTGTTAGTTAATTGGCCTTATATAAAGAAAAACCAAATTCCTTCTACTTTATGACAGGAGGTAATTTTGAAACTTGGAGCAAGAAGCCAATGGAAGTTGGATTCTTAACCATTCTACAGATATTGGGAGGCAGGGACTCTATTTCTCTCTATTTCTTTCTTTCACATTTCAAAGACATGGCTTCCAGGTTCTTGAGGTGGATGGACATTCCTGGGTTGTAAAATTGGTAGAAGGGTTATTTAGCTATTAAGGATTTATGCATATTTCAAAGAAAGGGAACAAGGAAGGACTTAGAACAAGTTCTCTGAAGTACATGCTCTAAGAAAAGAAAGTTTAAGGAAATCTCCTCATTTGCAACAGGGAGAATTAAGCCTCTAATTTAAATTTGTTTTTGTCCTCATACCACTCTCTGTGAAATGATTAATTTGTTCTGAGTTGGAACCTAGGACTCCAAATCCAGCTGAGAGCAGCATCTGAGATCACACCTAGAATAATAGGTTCATCACTGTCCACAATAATTCCCCGGAAATAGATGTGAACAGGCACATTACAGCTACTCATTGATTAAAACAGCACCTATTCTATAATAGGAATTGGGAAGGGGGAGGATTGAGTATGGAGCAGTTTGATAGAACAAATTGTAAACTCATGATTTAATACTGTTAAATCAAAATCATTCTGAGAACTGCTGGCACCAGGACACCTGTGTTGAACAGAGAATCTTATGTCTTGTTTGACTTTGAGAAACAAAAATCTAACAGGAATTATTTGTAGTAGCCAGGAAAGGCTGGGACAAATAAGACATAGTCATGTCTCGGGGTACAGCTCTCAGGACCTCATACTCTTTCTTTCTCTTATCTCTGTTTCATTCTCTTCTATTACAGACTGATATTCTCCACCCCTGCTAACCCTTCTACAACCTCCCCTCCTTGGTAAAGAGGCACGACTCTCAAGCACACACAAGACAAGTCAAGTTCAAGGCTCAGGTCTGACTGATTCAGTGGATAAAGATACAAGGAGCCACTTGTGGTTGCAGGCAGTTTATAACTTACATGTGCAGGGAAAAGACGGGTAAACCAAAGGTGCCAGCGCCCCAGAATTTTTCTACTACACACCAAAAAAGCAGAACACTCGAAGCAAGAGGGGCCAGATAACTGCAACATGACTTGTGGGATGATCTTTACCTGGTGGGCCAATTCAGAACTGCAATTCAGTGTTTTTACACCCTGCCATTCTATTTCCAGGGGTGAGGCAGAAAGTCCCACACCTCCTCAGAATGGGGGAGGGGATGTGAGCCTGTCTCATGACAGCCTCTCGGGAAAAAGAGAGAAGCAAGAGAGAGATGGCCTTGGAGCAGCTCCCCACAAGACCTTCCATCCTTCCTGTCCTGGGAGAATCACAAGGCTTTCTGCCAAGATCCCATCAGCTGTAAATCACACATGCATTTGCCTGCGCGTCTATGTGAATATGTGAAGGTCATCGGGACACCATGGCACAGACTATTTTTATAAAATCTTACATACTCACTCATTGTAGGGAAACTAATTTAGAGACACATTTTCTAAGTCCATGTTTTAAAAAAATATCCCCAGAAAGGGACTCACTGAATCAGCGTAAATTAGGTGATAAAAGAAAAATAAAGTTTTTCTTTTCTGTACTCCTTTGAGTTTAGCGCATGCAAAAAAACTGGTTGTCCAGTAGTTACCCTTTGTTATGGAGTGAACATTTGCATCCTTCCAAATTTATATATTGAAGGCCTAACCCCCCAATATGATCTTAGTTGGAGGTGGGGCCTTTGAGAAGTAATTAGGGTTAAATTAGATCACGAGGGTGGGGCTCTCAAGATGAGATTGATAAGCTTATAAGAATAAAAAGAGGCTTTCTTTCGATCCCTATCCCTATCCCTATCCTTATCCCTATCCCTATCCCTATCCCTATCCCTATCCCTATCCCTATCCCTATCCCTATCCCTATCCCTATCCCTATCCTTATCCCTATCCCTATCCCTATCCCTTCTTATCCCTATCCCTATCCCTATCCCTATTCCTATCCCTACCCCTATCCCTATCCCTATCCCTTCTTATCCCTATCCCTATCCCTATCCCTATCCTTATCCCTATCCCTATCCCTATCCCTATCCTTATCCCTATACCTATCCTTATCCCTATCCCTATCCCTATTCCTATCCCTATCCCTATCCCTATCCCTATCCCTATCCCTATTCCTATCCCTATCCTTATCCCTATCCCTATCCTTATCCCTATCCCTATCCCTATCCCTATCCCTATCCCTATCCCTATCCTATCCCTATCCCTATCCCTATTCCTATCCCTATTCTTATCCCTATCTCAGCCTTTGTCTCTATCTTTCTAGCAACTGTGTGCACACATGAACACCTCAAGGAAAGGCCATGTGAGGATATAACGAGAAGGCAGCTGTCTGCAAACCGGGAAGAGGTCACTCCCTAGACATCAAATCTGTAAGTACCTTGATCTTGTACTTTCCAATCTCCAAAACTGGAAGAAATATATACATGTTGTTTAAGCCACCCTGTCTACTAAGACACCTTTTATAAAGACCTTAAAGTACTTGTCAGGTGTTCTCATAGCCATTGTTTCATTTAATTTTTAATAGATAGTCATAGGTAGTTTTTAAGAAGACTTGGATGTTTTCACCTTCAGTACTTCCATTTTCTGATCTTCTGCCCCTTGAAGGACAATACTCAGTGTGAACTGGGAGTGATAAGAATCAGGAGGAAAGGAAAGAGGACAACACAAATAGTTCAGGATTAGGGGCTCAAAGAGGATATTTAAAAAATATATTTTTATTGATTTTTAGAGAGAGAGGAAGGGAGAGGGAAAGAGGAAGAGAAACATCAATGTGAGTGCAACATATCAATTGTCTGCCTCCCGCACGCCCCTAACCAGGGATGGAGTCTACAACCCAGGATAATTTTTATGCAGGTGAGCAGAGAAGGGTCCCTGAGGAAATGGACTGAGGAGCAGTGCCTGCCTGTGAAGGCAATGAACTAGAGGGGGAATTAAATTGTTAAGGGTACTGCTGAGGCTTGTGTGCTTTCCCTCAGAGTTCAAGAAACTAGTAATGAACTTGAGTGCTATTGATGCTGCTTTGGTTGCATGAAGAAGCTTCACCAGCTAAAATGAGGTAGAGCTGGGATTTCAATCCAGACTAACACTCAAGCTCATGGTACCTCATATATTTTACTTTGTAGATACTATTGAGTATCTTCTTCAGAGTCCTATCTTTGGAATTCATCAAAGGATAAGGCAGCATTGTCAGATTATTATGTAGAAAAGAGAATTTGGAACAGATAGAGGATTAACTAAGAAGGAGCAGTGCTCTGAATGGGAACAAATAGCGACATGCATGTTATAGTAATCCCCTCCACCTGTGACAATCATAAAGGAAACTATTGGAAAAGTTGTTATCTCTCTCTCTCATACCAAAAAGCATAGAGTGATATAAGCCAACATGAAGAGAGAGCATGGAAAACACACAAATGGAAATAGGTATTCTAATTTCTGGAAAGAAATAGACCTGCATTATAAGATTGTGACGTTTATAAACTTTACTTTCCCCGTTACTTAAAATTGTATTACACAAATTCATGTAATATCCTGAAGAATTCTGAAGAGCTTTTCGTAACATTTACTCTGCCATGAACAGTACCAGTGAGTTTGATAGCATAAACTATAGTAGCAGGCAAACTCTTTTAATAAGAATGTCACAGTATTGCATGGTTTGTTCAGATCTGCTTAAGAAATTACTAGTGGCCTGGAGCCCTAAGGTTCTTTGTCAAGAGTACTTCATCCCCCAGTAATTTTTTTTTAATTGTTCATGTCTCTATAACTAAGGAGTAGAGCTCTTAACAACAGAGACTTAATACATTTTGTAACTGGCTTCACCTTTTCTTAGAAAAACAGCTTCATGTAATAAAAACACCATCACCAAAGAATATTGAGATAAGAAACAGGAGGTAATCTCCTCAGAAGATCTCTAGACTATTCTGTGAATGTTAACAGAAACAGAAAGAATGCATGTGAATAACATAAAAACTGGTACACTGAGTCAAAACTCATAGAACCACTCTGATGCCAGAGGGACGCTTATACTCTTTTTGGTAAAAGAAAATGGTATATGAGAGGATGGCACTTTGGAAACTGTTATTTCACAAGCTGCTCTACCTTGATCTGTGGCTCAGCTGAACTCAGTCAGAAGACTAGAACTTGAACTTCTGTTGAAATATAGTCGGAGTCAATGCTGATAATGTCAAGTCATCACAAAAACCCTAAACTTTAATTAATCTGATAAGATACCAACCAAGAAGCTGTGGTTTTAGGGCTGTGGGCAGATAAGGAGATGGGAAGTCGTTCATGAGCTTGGTTGTTGCTGTAAAGACATCATTCCTTACTTGTCATTTTCTCTTTAATAGGGCTGCTCCTCATCCCTCCACTACAAACAAATATATGAAGACATTCATTTCAAATTTTGTCCAATAAACTAAACTAAGGCAACTAACATTTTCCCCATGACAATAAGCAGCCTTCTGATATTTTACATCAAAAGACAAACAGCAAAATGCATTATGCTCCACTAAGCTATGTCAGCTTGCTTTAAATTATTTTAAATGTTACCTTCAATTTTTGAATAATTTAACTAACTTTCAGGAAAATAATTATTTCTTGAATTGTCTCGAGATTTTATCAGCATTGTTTTTAATAATATTCATTGTTTTCCATTATTACATTATTGCAGGAATGCCTGGGTAACACAAGGTATAAAAAAGGAAATTATATAGTTTGCAAAATAATAACAATAAGCCAAATTGAGAAATTCTCGATGTATAAAGAACCTTAAAGATTATTTGGTCCAATTGCCTCATTTGACAAATGAAGAAATCAAGGTTCAAAGAACATAAATAAATAGTTTTGTCTCGCTTGTCCAAGGTATTAGCAAACTACACATTGAGTTCAGTGGTCGATCTACTATTTCAATTAGTCTTTCTTTAGGAGATATCCTCTGTGAAAGCATTTCTTCTCCTTTAGTCATTTCATGTATTTTGTGAAGAGTGAAGATTTGTTAGGTAAATTATAGCAAATAACTATGTTTTCAACTTGAATGGAAGTTAAATAGTCAGTTGAGGAATAAACACTATTTTATTAATAACTTGTCATATCTGACCTTCTAAAATGACAGATTTTCATTTTTCCAAATAAATATTAAAAATTCATTAAAGTGTTTTTATAAGCTGCTTATTACCAAAAGGTATAGCTTTTTAAGATTTTTTTAGTATAAAATATGTATAACTGCCTTATGGATTATTAATAGGCTTCAGAATGTTTAGTACACTAGATGTGTTGAAAAATCAAATTGGAATTTTGATCTCAACTTTTGTTTCAAATCTATTATTTTAATTGTTGGAGAATTTCTTAAGTCATTCATTACTAAATGAATATTTGCATATATACACATGTTTTCTTCTATTGGTAATCTCAAATTAGGTCAGTCAAAAGGATTTCATACTGAAGGAAAAATAACTGCATTTGTAATCAAGAGAATAATCTTAACTTAGTTCAGTAATTTGGGTCAATGCTGGTAAATGTGTTAGGATTAGTTAAATTACAGTATAATGCAAATACAATAGAGTAAGTTTCATTTTTGTACATGAATTCAGATTTATGTACTGGACATTTTTCATTAATAAAAGAAGAATATGAACTGTGTTATCCATGACCTATATAAAAAGATCAAGATGTAAGACTGTTCCTTGGTGACTGAACAAAATATTAATGGAAGGATAAAACAAATTTCTAAAAATATAAGAGCAAATTCATATCTGAAAGCAGCTAGTCAGAACTGGTTCAAAAGCCCTCATGATGAAGTACAGAGAAAAGATTTTATATGATGGATTTCTTCATTGAAATGATCCTATTCATTTAACAAATACTTATTGATCATACTTGGCGGCAGGCACGCTTCCCAATGCTGAGGACACAGTAATGAACAAAATTCTCTATCTTCATGGAGTTTGTATCCTGTTGAAAGGAGATAAACAAGGTATTATGGTGATAAGTGCTGAGAAGAAAAATGCAAAGTAAGAAACAGGGATTGGAACTCTACAAGAAGCTATCTTGAACATGAATGTCCAGAGAAAGGCTCTCTCATCAGGTGGTATCTTAAAGAAATGAACTACACAGACATCTGAAGGAAAACTTCTAGATATATAAAACCCTAAGTGACCATTACGACCAAACAACCAGAACGACTAGAAAGACCCGTCGACCAGTCACTATGATGTGCACTGAACACCAGGGGGCAGACACTCAATGCAGGAGCTGTCCCCTGGTGGTCAGTGCGCTCCTATAGCCAACCTGCTGCAGCTGGCCAACCTCCCACGGTCCCTCCCCCCAGCTGGCCAGCCCCCATCGGCCCCTGGTACTAAACCATTCGTAGACGACCTGCTTCTGGGTCGGGGTTTTGTACATAGCAGAGCAGCTCCCTTGCTGTGATCTATTGAAAGTCAGCCCTTGACGCAAGGATTTGTCTTGCTCCTGTCCTCTCCCTTCCCCAGGGGCCGCCCACCCACCGCAGTAGCTGCGCAGTGACGAGGGAAGGAGGAGGGGGGGATACGGGGAACCGCGTGGTGGTGGGGCGGTATAGGCATCTGGTGTCTGGCATCCATTACTTCCACGCCTGCCCCGGCCACCATCACCTCCTCTCCCGACCCCACCCAGGGCCTTTGGGCCCCAGGCTGAGACGGGGAACTGGGGGTGGGTGGCAGCAGACATGGCCCCTTTCCCAGGGGGGCCAAGGGCCGACTCCCTCCTCCAAGCCGGTGGCCAACCTCCCACAGTCCCTCCCCCTCCCCCCCCCCAGTGCATGAATTCGTGTACCAGACCTCTAGTTCTAAATAAAGGGACTAGCAAATGCAAAGGCCTTGAATTGGAATCAGTTTGACCATATTGGCACAACACCAAGAAGATAGTGTGGTTGGAGCAGAGCGAGTAAAATAGAGAATGGCATAGATGATGATGATAGAGAGATGACTCAACCAGATTACAGAGGGCCTGAAACCACCCTAAGAACCTGGGATTTTACTGAGTAAATTGGGAAGCATTGCGGGAGGAGGGGTTGAGTCCAAAATCTGACTTAGGCTGCTTTTACGGAGAATAGTCTGTAGAGGGAAAGAATAAAGCAGTGATCACTAGAAACCTGGTGCCATAATCCAGGCAAGAGGTGATGGTGCGGGGCCACAGGGATCGTGGTGGTGGAAGACGTGCTGGGAGTCTGATGTACAGGTATCCCCCACTTTTCCAAAGTTTACAACTTCGCTTTTAGGAAAGACCTGCATTAGTGCCTGTTTCACTCACCAAAAGAAATCCAAAGAGGATTTTCACTTTTACAAAAAAGGTGAAAAGTGAACAAGCGTTCAGTTTTCTTTTGCAGGGAGCTTAGGTTTAGCAGGCTGCGTGCACCCAGAGCAGTGAGAGTGGCTCTGCCAGGCTCCATCCCAGGAACCACACTGCATCTCAGCATCAAGCGCCCATAGCTTCGTACTCTGTCTGTGAACATCTGTGCTTCTATCTCAATTCATTCTGTTGCTCCTCTGTTTTACGCCATTTCAGCTTAAGAAAGTGTACATGGGAATGCTCTTTCGGATAGCAGGGGAAACCTGTGTTAGGGAGGTTGTGGAAGCAAGTTTCATTATTGGTAGCAATGTGCTTCAGGGAAAGTAGAATAACAGCCTCCCATGTGTCCATGTCTAATTCCCATAACCTGCAAATAAGTTACACGGCAAGTGGGAATTAAGGTTGCAAACAGAACTAAGGTTGCTAATGGGGTGACCTTAAAATAGAGAGATTATTCTGGACTACTCTGTGAGCCCATTGTAATCATAAAAGTCCTTAGTAGTGGAAGAGGGTGGCAGAAGAGTGAGTCAGAGGAAGCTGTGACTCCTGAGGGAAGGCACGGAGAGATCCAACATCGCTGGCTTTCCAAATAGAGAAAGGGGCCACGTGCCAAGGTCAGGGCAGCCTCTGGAAGCTGGAGGGGGCCAAGACACAGATTTTTCTCTGGAGCCTCCAGGAGGGAACCTCCGCCTGGGTGGATCTACACCTAGTGAGAGCCACATCAGACTTCAAATCTACACAACTGTAAGGCAACTGTCTGTGTTTTTTAAGTTTGTGGTAATTTGTTGCAATAGATTAGATATGGGTTATTAGAAAAAGAAAAGAGTCAAGGGTGACTAGAAGCTAATGCAATTTGATTTTTATAGCTTTTCTGACTTATGATTCATTATTGGCATAGCCATATGTCTTTTTTATATTTTTGGAAATCTAAATAAGTATACTTACATATGAAAGACTCTAATGCAAATGTTGCTGCCCACCAGTTACTTGCTCACCCGCATTTTATTTTTAATTTTCAGAATATAAGCACCAACTTTTATTGATATGTGACCATTTAACACAAAGCTCCATGAAGTGTGGTTGTAAAGCCCTAAAAAATATTTTTAAATATACTTTTTATTGATTTCAGAGAGGGAGAGAAAGATAGAAACATCAATGATGAGAGAGAATCATTGATCAGCTGCCTCCTGCATGCCCACTACTAAGGATCGAGCCCACAACCCGGGCATGTGCCCCTGACCAGAATCAAACTCCAGACCCTTCAGTCCATAGGCCAACGCTCTGTCCACTGAGCCAAACCAGCCAGAGCTGAAAAGATATTTTTTTTAACCAACAAAGTAGTACTTAAAAATGAGCATTTTCCTTCCAGGCTGGCAGCTTGCAAGGCTAAATCCTAATAGCAACTTGGTGTTTTTCAAAACAGGCTTGGGTCTCTTTCTTTGGCATTGCCTCTAGAGTCTGTTCACAAATCCTAAAAGCAAAGCATATTATAAATTTTTTAAATTACCTTTTTTTTCTGAAAATAAGCTAGCAAAATATATTAGTCAGTTAACGTTATTTTTTATTTATGTCTTTCCTCTCATAGGAAAATCACTTCAGGCAGAATCATCTAGTTTCCTCATTCATTCAACAGATATTTATATCTTTATACTTAGTTCACTGGACATAAAAGAAAATCACTTTTCTGTGTGTGTCTGAGAGGTGGGAACACCAGCTGCGGTATTCCCTGAGCAGTAAGTTCCAAGGCAAGCAATCAACTGGAGAAGCAAGGTATTAGACCAATTTTGGGGACCCAATAGGACAAACCTGTGACAGTTGTTTAAGAGATCTGGGCATCTGTCAGAGAACCTATCAATGCTTGAGAGATGAGGCAGGATCACGCTCTTGCAAAAACCAATTAGAACACCAGCAAAGACAGGGCACAAGGCCAAAGTGAGAGATGTGGTTTACACTGAAGCTTTGATCCTAGAGGCAGGCATTGATGAAATAGTGGAATGAATCAGTTCAAAGTAAGGAAAGTATCAGTTCTATCGACTTATAATTGGGACCTAATGGTGCTAAACGGAGTTGACTAGTTAAACATCTGGGGCTTACATTTGACACACTTGGCCCCGTACTTTGTTGGCAACTAAGGGAACAGGGGGCAATGAGCGATGCAGAAAATGGCTATCTGTATAATCTCTTCAAATCCAGACAATGACTGGATCCAAAGCTAATCAGACTGGGGGTGGGGGGGATAAGGGAAAGCCAAAATTGTGTTTCTCGCTGCTTCTGTGATTGACTCAGAAATTATGTGGATCTAGGCTTGGAGCTGTAAGAAAAATGGGAGGGTATAATAACATAATAAAGAGTTGAAATAGAAAAATGTCGGTTGGGTTAAAGTGTTGGAGTTAAAAGAAGCTTAACTCTAAAAGATGAAAGGAGTAGGAGTTCAAAGGGAAAAAGCATGCATTCTCAAGGGTTCCTACTTTTTTCTCCTATGTAAAATTGAAGCCCTAACCATCTGTCTCACTCCAATAGGAGCTTTTTAATTTTGTGTTTGTCCACAGTATCTCTTTTTCATTGTTTATACTTCCCCTTTATCATGCTTAGACCAGGAGTTAACTTGCTGGCTGAATCTCCTGATTCTCTTTCAAAGAAATGTGTGACCTAGCAATAATTTAGGAGCTTCTCTTTTTCTGATGTTCATCAGGCCTTGCCTTGGGGTGGGGGGGGGGGAGTGCGGAGGTACTAACTTTCATTAGAAATGGTCACATCGAAACATAGAGCTTATCTCAAATAATTAAGGAAATACCCAGAATATTTTAAGCAGTTCCTTTACCTATAGGCACCAGTGCTGCAGACTTCTTGTAATTGCTGCTCAGCTTAGCACCAGCTCAAACAGACAATGTTACTGCCACCCAGGGTGGGGAGGCAGAGCCACTTGCCTTAGGCACAGAATTTAAGAGGCTACCACATAATGCAGTAATCAAGATCAACAATATTAAATGCAAATTTTTAAAAATCTGAATAAATAAAAATATTATGTGGAGCAAAAATCAAAATTGTACATAAAGTCAAAGCCAGTGACTTAATCCTTTTTTGTTTCTCTGATAAAAGAATATTTGGCCTAAGAAGAGAGAATGCACTCTATATATTATGTATGCACTAATATATTCCCTAGTTACAATCATGGGATTTAGCTTATTGATTATTCTTGACATAAATATGACATTATTAACTTCTGCTCTTGAAGCTGTGAAATCAGTTGTTAAATAATAAGCCACTAAATGCCTGATCATTTTGATTTTATTTAATTCTCATTTTTGCTTATCTTTCATTTATCACTTATCTGTACAAAAAAAACCCATTTTGAATATTTATGTAGGATGTGGTTTAATCATCAAGTTTCCATTGATGTGTTTCTCAAGATACACTAGATATAGAACTATATGAAAATTTCAATAATAGTAGAGAGATGCGTCAATGAAAATCACATATAATTCACCACTTCTATGTAACCCATCGGTTTCTACTTTTACCCAAACTTAACCTAAAAAACAGTTCTAACACCAGCCCTAACACCAGCTCTCTGAAGAAAGCTAAACGCAAAGCTTGGAGCACTGAATATTGGTTGGATTGTGTGATGAGTCACTTTGCACAGTGTGCCCAGCCTTTCCTACTAGCCCCAGTCACCAGATCACCCTCAACCTTTTCTGCTCAGCAACTCTCCTACCTTTGTCCAAAGGAAAACCCGGCACCAGCATGTGTTGCCTTTTCCTCCATAGCTGACTGATAAAGTAGGTCCCTTTTCTCACAGGAATTTTTAAGTGTGCTGCTCAAAAGATTACATTTTCATTATATTGCTACATATTTCTAAAACCAAGTTTACTTCCAGCATATTTCTTATAGGAACTGCCTCTCTCTTTAGGAGATGTAAATGTACAACATGTACCTTGGTTCCAGGCCTATCCCAAGTCTTCTCGTCTGCCTTTCAGTGAATCTGTTATTGTACTTCAAGAATGTCCCACTGAGTCCCCAGTCACCTAAATGCATGAAAGGTTTCCCTCTTTCCATCCGAAACACATCTCCCAACCCAGGAAAATCATTCCCTTTGCCTCGGTTCCTTTCCCCGGTGTCAGCCTATGTCTCCAGTGGTTCGTGCTTAGGACGCTTCAAAGGTGGCCAGGAGATAAGCCTGATCAGCCACCTGGGCCCTTTGCCCTACCTCCTCTTCTTTCAGGGCAAAGGCTCATCCCAGCACACACACACACACACACACACACACACACACACACACACACACACACACTGTGCACTTCAGCAGCCCACTCCAGGGGTTCTGCATTCTAAAAAGAGATCTCTTACTAAGATGGTTTTCTTTCACGTACTAAAAGCATTCACCCCTTCAGCCCATCTCTCAGTTTCCTCCACCATTCATCACTGAGCCCCAGTCAGTGCTCCCTAGGAGCGCACTCTTTCCCCACAATCCCACTCTGTGTCAACCCTCCCCTTTTTTAACTTTCCATAATTCTAAGGACTCCTTTATATGTTCCCTCTGAATCTACTTTCAGCTTTAACTGGGGACCTCTGGGTGCTAAGGCCTGGATGGATAAATTCAACAGCTCTGTTTGTCCTAATAGTTAGCCAATTGTACTAACTAGAAGCCAGACCACTGGTACAGTTTCTGACTAGTTCTCCTGGTATCTTTATTTATTTATTTATTTTAAAATATATTTTATTGATTTTTTACACAGAGAGGAAGGGAGAGGGATAGAGAGTTAGAAACATCGATGAGAGGGAAACATCAATCAGCTGCCTCCTGCACACCCCGTACTGGGGATGTGCCCGCAACCAAGGTACATGCCCTTGACCGGAATTGAACCTGGGACCCTTCAGTCTGCAGGCCGATGCTCCATCCACTGAGCCAAACCGCTTAGGGCTCTCCTAGTATCTTTAGACAGAACTTCCTGGCCAGGTGATAAGCTCACTCCCACTCCCTAAGACTCTGTTTGTCTGTGATTAGACTCAAAGGCATAACCATGGAGACATCAGTGTCAGCTTCCTCAACCTGAACTGGGCCTCAGTTCCAATACAACCCCATTATTCCATCTTTGCTTTTCTAGGAGTATTGCCTCACCCATTTTCTCTCTCTAGTTTTATTTACTAGCAGTTGGAAAGTGAGGGGCCTTGTGGCTTGTAATTCTCTTCATTGTAAATAGCTGTTGCAGCAAATTGCACTAACTGGTTATCATTTTTCACACTGTACTCCACAGCACCTCTATTCAAAGGTCCCTCAAGTGTCGTCATATACGTTAAGGTACTTTCAATGATGTGTGTTCCCCAACTTGACATATAAGTCTTGGCATCTACCTCCATTATTGAGTAACTTTTTGACTGATGTCAGACATTCTGCTGTAGGAAAGGAGGCATTTGTCGTATTTGAAAACATATATAATTCTTAGTGCCAGACTGTACACATTTTCTATTCATCTCTGTTGCACCTGTACCTTGGAGGCTTCGCAGCCCACTAACATTTCAATGGTGTGTTCCAAACACTATTCAAAATTGTCCTCTCAAGTTGCTGGCGGTGGACTCTTTCCCCTCCCCACCCTTGTCCATGGCTCTAGACCCTGGATAGTATAAGTGCTCAACCAAGAGGTAAAACACTGGCCCTAGGAATTTTAAATAGTGATCCAAACAGCTAACAGAGTTGATTGACCCCTTAATTAGACCAAGAGGGTGTGCAGTGCACCCTCTTTTTCCTTCCTTGACAAACTCTAGTGTGTGTTTTTTTAATTATGTCAAGGTTGATTTAAACACAAATGTATAGCCAGATACTTCATGAAGGAATTTCTTTGATCTAGTCTCATAAGCTCACAAAACATTGGGCAGGTGAGACACTACAGGTAAAAAATTAAATCCTTTAATTGCTTTTTTTTTTATTTCTATACCAAGACCAACACTGCTCCTAGTAAATCAATCTCTACTCCCTGCACCACTGGCCATGGGGAGCAGATAATAGAGACTGCTCTATTAAGAGTGATGTTTGAATGTGATAGGCATTTAGATGCCCTCCATCAATAAAGTACCTCAGAAAATTCTCCAAGACTCTAGGTGTCAGGTATACCCCTTAATGGTACATGTTATCTATTTTGTCTCCAAACCAACTCTGATTTAAAACAAAGCTAGTTTTTCAGTTTCCAGAGAATATCTGATCACATCACACATATGGAGATCACTTTTTTTTTTTTTTAGCTCTACTCAAGTTTTGTGGGATGAACCATTTATCTTAATTTCATTCTTCAGCTCCAATCACTAAGCTTCTTCCACAACTTTAATCTTAGCAACATGTTGATGCTGAGCAGGCAGTTTGCTGCATATGCCTGGAATTCAGGGAGGTTGTCTGAACTGGAGATATACATCTGGAGCTCTGAAAGTTTATAGAGAAGAGAAGTTTTTGAAGCCTGCGCTCTGAAACATTCCAAGTTTTAGAAGTTAGGAAGGTAAGGAGGAACCAACAAAAGGAACAAGGAAGGAACACTGAGCAAAAAGAAATCAGGACCATGTAAAAGCTAAGGAAAGAAAATGTTTAAAAGATGCTGTGCCAAATGATGCTGAAGGTAAAGAATGAGAATTAGCCTCTGGATCTGACAATAGGGATAGAATAGCACTGGTTAAGAAAAGTGTCAGTGGCAATGGGCAAAGGCTGGTTGAGGTGAGTTCAAAAGACACTGAGAAACAGAAGCTGGAGGCAGTGAGTATATTCAGTACTTCTGAGTAGTTTTGCTGCTCCTCTTTGCAGCAAAGACAGAAAGGATAGAAGTTGTCACAGTAAGAAGGATCAATATAAGACTTTTTAATTGAAAAAAATAGCACAGTTTGTGTGCTTATGGGAAGAAAAGAAGAAGATATATGAGAAAGATCATCATTTTATAGAATGATGCTATTCAGAAGACAAGAGGGCATGGGTGAGTATACCAGTGAAAAAGTGGACCTTTGCTAGGATCAGAGACAATGTATCCACAGTAACAAGAAAGAAAAGGGCCCAGTTTATGGGTCCAGATGCCTATATGAGTAGATTTGGTGGTGAATTCCAATGATAATTCTCTTCTGATAGCTTCTTTATTCTCACTAAAATAAGAAGCATGTTCATGAGCTGAGTGAGCTATGCAAGTAAGAGATTAGTTGGATGTTTAAGAAGAAAAGGAAAGGTGTGAAATAATTATTTATGAGAGTAGGAGGATTAATGGACAAGGCATATATATTAGGAATATATATAGTCTGGTGGCCACACAATATTAAAGGCTCACTTGAGATTAATAATCATGAATTTAAAGGGTGACAGCTATGGATTCATTCAGCTTTGTTCAGTCATGTAGATTCAGGCATACATTAAGGGGCAAATCTGATTTAATTAGGGCTGTACTTTGGCAAAAAAAAAAAAGGTGCAGCAAAATGAGAAAGGAACAAAAAAATTCATTTTGTATGAAATGGAGTGACAACCAATGATTGATGAGGAAATTTAAGCAGATTAAAGAAAAAAAACAAAGACATAAGACTGATAGGAGAATAAAGGGGTAGAATCAATGGATTGGAGGCCCTGGTGAGTATTATGATATCTGGATTTGGAATACAAAAAGAAATGAGCCAGAACATCACCCCCACCCTACACCCCCAAAAACGTGTCTATTGTGATAGGAAAGGGTAATTCTTCAAATTGAGACTAAGGATAGGATATGGTTTTTATAATGACAAGGTCTAATGACAATGATTGGGAAAGATGAGCAAGAAAGAATATAGAACAAAGTCATTGGAGGAAGGAAGATCAAGAAACTAAGTAGCCACATCATTTAAAGACCATCTATTTGATTTGAAATTATCAAGAATTATGAATCATGTAGGAGAAGAGAATGTGTGTCAGGAGCAAAATCCTTCAAGGCATCAGAGGAAGTGATTTAAACATGAACAGAAAAGCCATTCTTTCTCTCTGTCATCTGCTAACAAAGATAGATAATTTTCTCATTATTTTAGATATGATTGCAAAAGGCAACATGTAAACACAGAGCAGACTGAATTGCCCATTATTATTGACTAGAAGCCCGGTGCACGAAATTCGTGCACGGCGGGGGGTTGTCCCTCAGCCCAGCCTGTACCCTCTCCAATCTGGGACTCCTGGAGGGATGTCCGACTGCCCGTTTAGGCCCGATCCTGGTGGGATCGGGCCTAAACGGGCAGTCGGACGTCCCTCTCACAATCCAGGACTGCTGGCTCCCAACTGCTTGCCTGCCTGCCTTCCTGATTGCCCCTAATCGCTTCTGCCTGCCAGCCTGATCACCCCCTAACCACTCCACTGCAAGCCTGGTTGATGCTTAACTGCTCCCCTGCCAGCCTGTTTGCCCCCAACTTCCCTCCTCTGCCAGCCTGGTCACCCCTAACTGCCCTCTCCTGCAGGGTTGATCACCTCCAACTGCCCTCCTCTGGCGGCCTGGACACCCCTAACTGCCCTCTCCTGCAGGGTTGATCACCTACAACTGCCCTCCCTTGCAAGCCTGGTCCCTCTCAACTGCCCTCCCTTGCAGGCCGAGTGCCTCCCAACTGCCCTCCCCTGCTGGCCATCTTGTGGTGGCCATCTTGTGTCCACATGGGGGCAGGATCTTTGACCACATGGGGGCAGCTATATTGTGTGTTGCAGTGATGATCAATCTGTATATTACTCTTTTATTAGATAAGATAGAGGCCTGGTGCACGGGTGGGGGCCAGCTGGTTTGCCCTGAAGGGTGTCCCGGATCAGGGTGGGGTTCCCTTGGGGCGTGGGGCGGCCTGAGCGAGGGGCCTGTGGTGGTTTGCAGGCCGGCCACACCCCCTGGCAACCCAAGCTGAGGCCCTGGTATCTGGAATTTATTTTCCTTCTACAATTGAAACTTTGTAGCCTTAAGCAGGTGAGCCCAGCCAGGGTGTGCAGAAAGCTTTGCTTCCCCTGTTGCCGGCGGCAACCCTGGCCTGCTCTCTCAAGCTCCATTCTGCCGCCATTTGTTTGAATTTGTTTACCTTCTATAATTGAAACTTTGTAGCTTGAGTGGAGGCTTAGGCCTTCAACGGCTATGGAAAGCTTGGCTTCCTCTGTTACCTGGGAAACCTTGTTCTCTGTGGCTGTAGCCATCTTGGTTTGGGTTAATTTGCATACTCGCCCTGATTGGCTGGTGGACGTGGCTTGGCTGTTGGGTGTGGCTTATGTAGCGGAGTGATGGTTAATTTGCATATTACCATTTTATTAGAGAGGATGGCTGATTATCCAGGATTTGTTTATGCCTTTTTATGTGAACCTTAATTTTGTCCTGGTATCCACACCTTCTTATTGAAAATTATGTGTTGAAAGTACTGTTTCCATTAGCTCCTATCTTCAGATAGTGCCTGCCTATCTATACTAATAAAATGGTAATATGCAAATTGGTCAGGATGCCCTCACACAACGACCGAACAGCAGGCTACATGTGGCAACCGGGCTGGCAGAGGGGCAGTGAGGGGCGATTAAACTACTGAACAACAGGCTGCGTGGAACTACCAGGCTGGCATGGAGGGGAGTGAAGGGCGACCAGGCCAGCAGAGGGGGGCAGCGAGGAGCAACCAAGCTGGCACGGGGGGGGGGGGGGCAGTTGGGGGTGACCAGGCAAGTGGGAAGGGAAGTTGGGAGCGAACAGTCTGGTGGGGGAGGGGGGCAGTTGGGGGCAACCAGGCCAGTGGGGAGGCATAGAGGGGCGACCAGGTTGGCTGGAGGGAGCAGTTAGGGGTGACCAGGCTGGCAGTGGGGGGCAGTTGGGCGTGACCAGGTTGGCAGGGGGGACAGTTAGGGACAACTAGGCCAGCAAGGGGGGCAGTTATGGCTGATCAGGCAGGCAGGCAGAGGCCATTAGGGGTGATCAGGCATGTAGGCAGATGAGCAGTTAGGAGCCAGCAGTCCTGGATTGTGAAAGGGATGTCTGACTGCCAGTTTAGGCCCAATCCCCCAAGCGGTCCCGGATTGGAGAGGGTTCAGGCTGGGCTGAGGGAACCTCCCCCCCCCCCGTGCACAAATTTCATGCACCAGGCCTCTAGTATTAAGAATAAATTCATTGCCCTTACCAGTAATTAGTTAAGAAATCCATGTGACCTAATGTTTTCCAGTGAAATACCACAAAGGTTTCACCAAAGCTTCTGAGTAACTTCCTCCTAGATTTTTTTCTCCACCTGGAAGGACTTTCAGAAATGACAATAGATTTCATTGTCCAGTTTCTCATAGGTATGGATGTGAAGCCTGTGTCCCACTTGCTATCTGTCTGAGAATAAAGCAAAACAACCACAGGTTGATTGTGTTTACCCTGGAATAGTCTTACCTCAGGACTTCCATTGATCATTGATATGAATCAATTAATTTCCTTATGGTTTAAGGATAAGCCTTTGTGAAGGATAAATAGAATACTCAATTTATACAGAGATTGCAAATTGTTGTTGAAATTTTCTATAGCAGATACATGGAAATGAAAATGGAAACTTTGGGAAATCTTACCTTCATGGAGTAAGATAGGTTTTTCATGGATCCCTACCTAATAATAGACAAATATGCAAATTGACCATACCTCTGACACACCCACAAGCCACGCCCACCATCCAATTAGAGCAGGTATGCAAATTAACCCAACCAAGATGGCTACAGCCACAGAGAGCAAGGTTTCCTAGGTTAACAGAGGAAGCCAAGCTTTCCGCCTGCCCTTGCCAGGCCTAAGCCTCCACTCAAGCTACAAAGTTTCAATTACAGAAGGTAAACAAATTCAAACAGAAATGGCGGCAGAATGGAGCTTGAAAGAGCAGGCCAGGGTTGTCCCCAGCAACAGGGGAAGCAAAGCTTTCCGCACACCCTGGCCGGGCCACCCGCTTAAGGCAACAAAGTTTCAATTATAACCCCAACAGAAATGGCTGCCAGCCTCGGAGGGAGCCCCAGGCTTGGCTCCGCTCTAGGCTACAAAGTTTCAATTGTAGAAGGAAAATAAATTCCAGATACCAGGGCCTCCGCTTGGGTTGCCAGGGGGCTTGGCCGGCCTGCAAACCACCACAGGCCCCTAGCTCAGGCAGCCCCAAGCCCCAAGAAAACCCCACCCTGATCAGGGACACCCTTCAGGGCAAACCAGCTGGCCCTCACCCCTGTACAGGCCTCTATCCTATCTAATAAAAGAGTAATATGCAGATTGATCATCACTGCAACACACAATATGTCTGCCCCCATGTGATCAAAGATCCTGCCCCCATGTGGACACAAGATGGCCACCACAAGATGGCCAGCAGGAGAGGGCAGTTGGGAGGCACCCTGCCTGCAAGGGAGGGCAGTTGAGAAGGACCAGGCCTGCAAGGGAGGGCAGTTGTAGGTGATCAACCCTGCAGGAGAGGGCAGTTAGGGGTGACCAGGTCGGCAGAGGAGGGAAGGTGGGGGCAAACAGGCTGGCAGCGGAGTGGTTAGGGGGTGATCAGGCTGGCAGGCAGAAGCGGTTAGGGGCAATCAGGAAGGCAGGCAGGCAAGCAGTTGGGAGCCAGCAGTCCTGGATTGTGAGAGGGATGTCCGACTGCCCGTTTAGGCCCGATCCCAGGATCGGGCCTAAACGGGCAGTCGGACTTCCCTTGAGGGGTCCCAGATTGGAGAGGGTACAGGCTGGCCTCAGGGACAACCTGGGCCTCTAGTACTAAAATATTGGTCATTCATTATAATTTTCCAGACCATCCACAGGTGCTATATGTACCTATTTTAAGGAAGTACAGAATCTCTTACTTTTACAAATTAAATGAAGAATATCTTATTGCCCAAGAAATGAAAAAATAATAATAAAAAACATCATGGACTGTTTGTAGTAAGAATAAATTGATTGGAAACATGAGGGTAATTGCAAATTGGTACTGATGATCCAAGAGGTGTCAGAATCTGAAGAATTTCAAGAATGCATAATAATCTCACACAAAAGAAAGTAAACCCTGGTTGGGTGACCCACTTAGTTGGAGTATCATCCCATACACCAAAAGGTTGTGGGTTTGATTCCCATTCAGGGCACACCTAGGTTGCTGGTTCAATCACCGGTCCAGTCACGTATGGGAGGCACCAATCAATGTTTCTCTCACAACAATGTTTCTCTCACATTGATCTCTCTCTCTCTCTCTCTCTCTCTCTCTCTCTCTCTCTCTCTCAGTTCAATGAGGATATCCTTGGGTGAGGATTTAAAAAGTAAAAGGTAATAAGGAAAAATCACTGTGATATTTAAATGAGTAAAACTTGTTCTTTAAAAAAAATAAGAAATCAGTTGAAAATAATTGTTTGGCCATGTATTTCCCCAACTATCAAGAAAAACTGAAGACAGTATCCTAACATAAAACTATACTGGTTATAATTGTGCCATTATATCTAAACAACCATTAAAATAAGGTAGAAAAATGGCCAAATTAAAGAGGAAATCAAACATGGCAACAATAGAGCTAAATAAAACAGATTTTTTGTATAATTAAAGAAACACAGATATTATTAGATTACTGTTATCAGTTATTTCTTGAAGTACAATGAGAAGATTAATCAATCCTACACATTGCCATGTGATTTACAATGTCCCCTCCTATAGATGCATACCCTATAGATGCAGGTATGCAAATGAAAAATTAACAGGTGAAATTTATTGCAAATGTTTTAGAAATTATTGCTAGGTTTTGCATCTTTCCTTTTGCTATGCTACTAGTACATTATATCCCCCAAAGGAGTTTGTTCTTCAGTCTGGATCCTAGAATGAAGACAACATGTAAACTAAAGTCAAAATAATCACAGCAAACACATAAATGAGAAACAGGTGGGGTTTTTGTTTTGTTTTGTTTTGTTTAACTGTAAACCAAAAAGCTTTGTGGTTGTTTGTTATTGCAGCATAACCTTGCACGTACTGACTGATACAAAGCACTCCAAAAAATATACACATATAAGATATGAACAGGACATTTTTACTAATTTAAGAAAATCCTTGTAAGGGTAAAAGAGAGAGAGAGAGAGAGAGAGAGAGAGAGAGAGAAATATAAATGAGCTGGCTCATTTTGTGTAGATTCATATTAATCTCAAAAATAATAATTTATTTTACTTTGCCCCTACCTGGTCTTCATCCTCTCGATCTCCATGCACAGATTCCTGCCAGACAGTTCCAGAAATTAGGCTGCTTGGTTACCCTGCAGCAACTACCATTTTCCTTCTTTCTGGCTCAGCTTGCTGCACAGATGTCTTCTGTATCTGCCAACATAAGAACAATTATTTTCATAGCTAGTGCACACCAGGGGCACTGTCATTGCTCTTCATATCTCTTGGAGTTTGTGCTGAGGCTTCTGATGCCAGATAGCCAGGGAGCTGATGTCTGCAAAACAGCACAGTCTACATCCCTGCTAGTGTCAAGTGTTAACTAAACTTCTATCGCCAATTCAGTTGAACCCTTATGTTCTCAGGTTCCTGAGTTATTTTAATAAACAGCTCATTTACTCTAATCTCTCTCTCTCTCTCTCTCTCTCTCTCTCTCTCTCTCTCTCTCTCTCTCCCTCTTTTGCTTTGATTCATGGTACTGGGCCAGATGAGATTTTAATTAACTCTATTCTGTATTCAAAGCGGTCCTTCTCTTCCCTGCTAGCTTAATGCCTTTGTACCCAACATCTTTAACTTCATTTGAGCACAAATTCTGTCCAAGTTGGGTCTCCAGTCACCCATATACCTAGATCCATGTCCAAAAAAACATTCCAATGGAACATTCCCTGAAATCAATTCAACAGATGTGTTTTGAAAAGTCCCACTCCATACTGGGCATGATGTTAGGTACTAGAGATGCAATGATCAATGAGAACCTTGGCCCTCTAGAAGCTTCAAGTCTATGAGCAAAACTGAAAGGTAAACAGAACATTGTGATAGGACTGACTTCAATGTGCTATAGGAGTCCAGTGAGGGAAAATAGCTAGTATTAACTCTCAGGGGAGACTTTCTTGGAGAAAAGCATGTCGAGTCTCAAACCCAAAGCATGAGAGAAATTACACCTTTAAGTAGCAGGAAGAAAAGGAGGAGAGGCAGAGGGAGCAGTATTTGCAAAGGCCTGGAACTGAGGAAAAGTGTGATCAGTTTGCAGAACTGAAAGTCAGAAACACGAATGGCTCCACGAAGAGCACAAGCTGCATGAGGGCAGGACAGTGGCACCACAGCCTTCATGCCTGGCAGTCCCCTAATACACAGTAGTTGCTCACTAAGAATGAATGGTCCCAGATTATGAGAAACAAAAGACTGACAATATATGTGGGTAGAAGTTATGTGGGAACAAGATCATGAGGGTCTCAATATTAAGCATTTTGGATCAGAGAGGAATTGATAACTATTAAGAGATTTTTTTAAAGAATAAGGAAGGACACAATTACATCTGTACTTCATTGCAGTGTCTGACTGCTTCAAATTGATGACTAAGAGTAAAAAATGGAGTTCTCACCCTGGCCAGTATGTCTAAGTGGTGAGAGCATCAGCCCAAGCACTGAAGGGTCTCAGGTTAGATTAACTGTTAAGGTCAAATATCTGGGTTGTAGATTCGATCCCCTGTCCTGGTCATGGTGCCTGAGGAAGGTAACCAATCATGTTTATCACTTTCTCTCTCCCTCTCCCTCTCCCTCTCCCTCTCCCTCTCCCTCTCCCTGTCCCTCTCCCTCTCCCTCTCCCTCTCCGTCTCCCTCTCCCTCTCCCTCTCCCTCTCCCTCTCCCTCTCCCTCTCCGTCTCCCTCTCCCTCTCCCTCTCCCTCTCCCTCTCCCTTTCTCTCTCTTTCTCCCACTCTTCCCTTCCCTCTCTAAAAGAAATCAATGGGAAAAAATATCCTTGTGTGAGGATTAACAACAACAACAAAGGAGTTCTACATAGGAGGTCATTGCAGTAATCAACTAATTCAGATAACAACTAATATTTATTTTATTATGAGCCTATTCTAAATGTTTTGCTTGTATTATCTCATTTAATCTTGTCAAAAACTCAATGAGGTAGGTAATGTTATTCATCTTTTACAAAGGAAGAACTTGAATCACAGAGGCTAAACTACCTGCTCAAGATCACATAGCTGGTGGGTAGGGAAGAAGCAGAACCAGGATCCCAAACCTGTTAATTTCCTTCTATGTTCCATACTCTTATCTCTTTCTTACACTCCACATCACAAGAAGGATGATAGTGATTTTTGTTGCTGTTGTTAATCCTCACCCAAGGATATTTTTTCCATTGATTTTTAGAGAGAGTGGAAGGGAGGGGGAGAGACAGAGAGAGAGAAACATCAATGTGAGAGAGACATATAGATCAACTGCCTCCAGCACATGCCCCGAATTGGGGGCTGGAATAGAGCCTGCAATTGAGGTATGTGCCCTTTACTGAAATTGAACCCGCAACCCTTCAGTCAGAGGGCCAACATTGTATCCACTGAGCCAAACCAGCTAGGGCAATAGTCATTTATTTTAAAATAAAGAAGTATGGATTGGAAAAGAAAAGTATCCTAGAAAGAGGGATGTTAAGAGGGGAAAATTGACTAACAGAATTAGTTAGAAACAGAATTACATATGTGCTTTGTGGATAAGGAAGATAGAATCAAGGATGATATCCCAGTTTCTATTTCAGCAAGTAAGGAAGTACAAAAGAAGGATTTTGAGGATGGGGATAGATTAATCTGGACATGTAATATTATAAGTGCTTATGAAATATTAAGTGAAAATATTGAATGGGTAGTGATAACTGTTGGTGTGGATGGCAATCCGGAATGGAGATTTAGTTCTCTAAGATTGTCATTGAAATCATGTAGGGCGCAGTCATTCAAAGAGTATATGCAATGAGCAAAGAACGCAAAGGATATAATCTTGAACTATGTGAAAATTAAAGGGACATAGAAAGGGAGACTGTCTCATTAAGCACATACACACTCAGACACACACAGACACAAAACATATGAGTTAATCCAGGAGAGTGTCATGTCATAGAAGCCAGAGGAATCAAATATTTTAAAAAGGTGGGAGCAGAGATACAAAGCAAAGACCTGATTGCCCAGAACAGAAGTTACAAGAAGTCACAAAGTGGTAGGAACACAAATGGAAATTTCCGGAGGATCAGTATGGTCCAACAGGAGGCAGAAATCTCTAAAGCCACAGCCTTAGAAGAGCTTCCAATTTGGTGAGCTTTCCCTCCAGGAACCCCACCGTGTTCTCCCAGTGAGGATCCAAGAAAGATTCCCCTGTAGGGAGATGGAAAGAATAACCAGTGAGAAACCTTTCCATAACAAAGGCTTCCTCTCCAAGGGAAGGACTTTACCTGAGTTTAGGAAGTGAAAGTCTCCATACATCATCCCCTCCTGCCTTCCTATCTCCAGGTGGAAAGGCACATTGTGAAAAAGGAACATGGTTTCAAGGAAATAGACTGGAAAAATTACATCCAGGGAAATGAGCAGGGGACTGGGGGAAAAGAAACAACAGCTAAGTCACTGGAGGAGTGACAGAAACGCTAGAGGAGACTGACCAAGTGGCCTTAGTATTGTGTTAAGCTTCTCCTCAGCTTGACTAAACTTTATACAGGTTTCCTCCTGACTCTAGGGCTCTGATTTCCCTTGGCTTAGAGCAATTACTTGAAAAAACTTGTAAATTCTTTCCCTGGCCCATTGATATATAAATCTTTTCTAAAGACTCGTGTAAGGATTTTCTCAAGGATCTGGGAGTCTCCAGTCCTGAAGATAGAAGTTGACTTTTCCTTTGGGTAAAACCAATTAGAAATCAGATGGCCTAACATCCACCCACCCTGGCTCTTAAAAATCTCCCCCACCTTTTGTTAGAGTGGAGCTGAGTATCCAGAGCAATTTGCGTTCTCTACCTTATTACTGGCAAAATTATTAAAATAAAATTAATTTCTGTTTGAAAAAAAAAAGAGGAAGCAGCTAATAGTGCCAAATACTGTAGCGATATCAACAAAATTGGTCTGAATCTATCCAGTGGATTGAACAACAAGGAGGTAACAGAATTATGAAAGAAAATTTTTGAATAGAATTTTCATGATAGCGAGAAATTTTCAACCCATACTTGATGCTCTAAGAAAGTTTGATTTAAAAAAATGCAAAGAACAAAGAAGAAAGGTCCAGTTTAAGGACAAAGAGATTGGATTTAAATAATCTCTGTTTCAATCAGCAGGAATCAACTTCAGCTAACTTAAAAACAAAATGCGCACTTTTAAAAAGCCTGCAATGTGGCAATGTAAAACGAAATAAGCCAGTCAGAGAAAGGTAAATATCACATGACCTCACTCATTTGTGGAATATAATGAACAACATAAACTGATGAACAAAAAAGATCTAGAGACAGAGAAGCATTGATCAGACCGTCAAAGTCAAACCTTAGAGGGAAGGTAGGGGAGGGTGGGGGTAAGGGGGAGAGATCAACCAAAGGACTTGTATGCATGCATATAAGCCTAGTCCATTGGTTATGGGGGTGAGGGCATGAGTGGGGGGGGGCAATTGGGGATAAGGACACATATGTAATACCTTAATCAACAAAGAAAAAAAATGGAAATGTTGCAAGACCTACAGAAGGATCTGCTAGGCAGCCTCCAAATGGGCCCCCAAAGAACCCTGTCTCCCAGTATCATGCCCTTTCAAATTCTCTTCCCTGGACCTACCTAATGACTCGTTTCTAATGAATAAAATATGACAAAACTGATAGAATGTTATTCCTAATATTAGGTTACAAAAATACTGTAATTTCTGTCTTGATCCTGCTCTCTTTCTCTCTCTCCAAGTTTTTGTTATAGGGGATATAAGTATCTGTAGGTTTGGTGCGTGTCTTTAGTTTCACAGATCTATAGATAAAAGGAACTATATCCAAGGAGCTATGTTCAAGAAACTGTGTCTGAACCTAATTTATATAATGTGCTTCTGGACTTTGAGCTGATGTCATAATAAAATGAGACTTTTGGGGGATCTCTGGTGAGGTTGAATATTTCTGAAATTGGCAAGAATATGAATCATTGGGGGATAAAGAGTAGTCTATAGTACGTAGCCAATAAAATAGCCCTCACTGATCTTCACCTCCTGGTATTTATATCCTTGGGTATGGATGTGAGCTCTTCATGAATGTGAGCTTGTCCTGGTAACTTTTCTAATGATTAAAATACAGCAAAGTAAGGGGATGTAAATTTCAAGGTTAGATAACAAGAAAACTGCTACTTCTGCCTGGTTAGCCCTCTCTCCCTCTCCCTCCAAGCCCTACATCTGGGAAAGCAGCTTTAAAGAGAGAAAAACCTATGGAGAGGCCCAGGTGACAGGAAAATGATATATCAAGCCAGCAGCCATAGAGGACCCATAGCCTGTGGATGGCCATATGAGTGACCTTGGAAGTGGGCCTTCTGCCACTCAGAGCTTGGCATCACTGAAACCACAGCCAATGCCTTGATTGGAGCTTTTTGAGAGACCCTCAGAGGTACCTAGTGAGGTCCTATTTAGATTCTGGAACTACAAAACACTGCAAGGTAATAAATGTTTATTTTATTAAGTTGCTGTGTTTGGTGATAATTTATTACACTACAATAGATAACTAATACAAAGAAATAACAACCAGGGAACATAGCTCTATCTGAACATCCTCTCCATTGCTATTCGCCACTTCTCTGTACTTCTCTCTGTGTGAGCATCATGACAGAAAACACAAATGCCCTTAGGCCTAAATCTGGGGACCCAACTGACCACACTTTGATCAGTTGTCTTCTCTAGTCAAAGGGGAAGAATGCACCCATTACAGTCATCATGGATGAAGGGTAGGCCAGTGTAGTGAGGTCCTGAAAAGTTAAAACACACAACCTAAGCATAGATACTAAAAGAGGTTTTATTTTCAGTTTCTTAAAGGCATGTTTTTATAATTGATATGTCAAGCATCTCCAAAACTACATTATATCGAAATTTCTATATTTCCCCAACCTAACCATTTCTATCATATATTTTAAGTCATGTTGAATATTCAACTATGTGGTATTTTTAATTGCTTTTTGCATGCTTGGGGAAACTCTTCCCTGAAGTCAGAATTTATTGTCACTTTCTAAAATATAGACTACAAAGGAATACCAGTCAACCCCAATCAGAGTTTCAGAGCCAAATACTGCTTAGGTAGTTTAGGTGAAAATAATAGTAAAATTAAAGGGGGGGGGGTGAATATGGCCTTCTCCATCCCATAGGTAAAAGATTTCAAGCTCTCACTTTAAATATCTCAAGGTAATAATTGAGAAGCTAACATACCTATTAGCCATTTATTTATAATCTATAATAATAAAAGGGTAATATGCTAATTACCAGATGTCTTCCAGATGTCCTTCCAGACTATCCTTCCTGACGAATCTGGGGTCAATCAAGGGAAGCCAGCCCGGTCCCAGGTGCCTGCGGGTGGCCCGAGGAGGGAAGCCCAGGTCCCAGGTGCCAGAGGGAAGCCGGTGTCAGCAGCCAGGATTCTGGCTGTCAGCTGTCAGACAGAAGCCAGTGCTGGCAGTTGGGGGAAGGAAGGCCTACGCATGCACAAATTTTCGTGCATCGGGCCTCTAGTTATTTTAATAACACAAAAGAACAATGAAAATTTGCCAGATAATTAAAGCAAGATACATATAGGTTTAAAAGGATAAAACATGTTTAATAGCCTAATTTTTAACTTGGTTTTGTTAAAGTATTAAAGAGGTACTAAATATAACCAAAATAATTGATAACATAAAAATATGGGTGGAGGCATAAAAGCGAAATATTTCATCTCACTTCTAAGAAAATGTTTGATGAGGTACAATAATGAGGTGCAGTAGAGCATAAATGTAAGAAAACAAAGGATTTTAAAAACCATTGGGAAAATAAGAAAAATGGAAATGGTAAAAAATAGTTTTTTTTAACTTTAAAGTAGAACATTTTCATTCACGCATGTGTCATAAACTTACTCATTCAGTTATCAGGTATAAATTATTGCTTATTTTATGCCAGACCTTCTGATAATTTCTGAAGAAGACACATAGACACATACTATACTTGCCCTCTTGGAATATTGTGAAAAACATTTTTTTAAAGCAAATACTTAGATGCTGAAAATATGCCAGTCCAGAGAGAGAAAAAGAAAATGAAATCCTAGGCAGTACATTTTGTAAATGTTGAAACATGTCTGGGAGTCAGAAGTACTTTTCTCTTGCTATATACTTATGGCAAGATTTCTAACACACAGTAGATTAGTAGGTGTGAATACCATACTATTATTGAGTTATTTTTAGGAATTAATTATGCAGGAAATTCTGCAGCTTCTATTTAGATACCTTGGGGATGCTCTGGCGTTTGATAACTTAATTGAGCTGATTGAGTCCTGTTTAAAGAGAGCAGACAAAGCATGATAAGCAACTTCACATTCACAGATTTTTAACCCAATCTTTACTTAAAAGATTTCCTATTTGCTTTTCACATAGAAGTGTGCTGACTTTTTAAACATAAAAACACTCACGCGTGCACGTGCGCGCGCACACACACACACACACACACACACAGAGGAAATAAGAAGGATTTGAATATTAGGTTAGCTTTATTTGGGATAAGTTATGCTACTCTGCTTCCTTCTAACTTGGAATCCAAATTTTAAGACTTTCAAAGCCCAATAAGAACAGATAAGCTATATATTTTTCTAGTATGAGTTAAGCAAGCAAATGAAGAGCAAAAATTTGACCCATGAATAAGACATCATAGTCACTAACAGTAAATCTAAATGGAGGTTTTTAGTGTTAAATGCTTGTGCCAGTCACTTATTCATGTACATGCTCTATGAAGGGTTAGTATATGTCAGATATTAAAGGTATGGGGACATGATGATGCCAAGACAAAGCCCTTGTCCTCATAGAGTTTATAGTCTAACTAGAGGCCCAGCTCACGAAATTCATGCGTGGGTATGGTCCCTAGGCCTAGCTTGCGATCAGGGCCATCTTCCCTGGCTGCCGGCAGCTGGCCCCACCCCTCACTGCCACCCACCCGGGTTCCCCATTTGCCATCAAGCGATCAGAGCCTAAGGCCCGGGGGGAGGGACCAAGAGGCCGGCTGTTCCCGCCCACTCGCCAGCCCCACCCCTGCCATGGGTTGTCCTCTGTGTGTGGGGTGACCAGTGGGGCGGGGGCCTTGGCCTGGTGCCACCCACATCCCCCGCCACCCACCCCCAGGTCCCTATTTGCCATCTGGCAATGGGAGCCTGCTGGCCAGGAAAAGGGACCTAGAGGTGGTCAGCGCACCTCATAGTGACTGGTTGAGCAGTCGTTCTGGTCATTCTGCCATTATGGTCACTGGGCTTTTATTATATAGGATGGAAGACACAGGCACATGCATGCCTTGCACACACACACACACACACACACAAATGCACAAACTAACATATGGTTCAGTTAATTCTAATTGCTCTGAAGACAAACAAAACAAGGTAAGCAGATAAATAGTGACGGAAGGAGCTGGTGGCTATTACAAAGAAGTTGTAATGAAAGTTCTCTGAAAAGATGGCCTTTTAAGAGAATGTGCATTAAATGAGGGAAAATACATACAAATATTAGGGGAAACAAAATTCTAGGCTAGAGAACAGCAAGTGCACAGACTATAATCATAATCAGCTTGGTTGACATAGTCATAGAATTGTAAGAAAAATGAAAGTACAGAAAAGGGAGAAAGGAGGTCTGAGAAGGAACATATAACCCAGTTAGTATAAGATTTTGTAGGTCATTGAAAGGACTTTAGATTTTATTGTTAATGCAATGAAAAACCGTTAAACATGATATGGTCATCTCCATTATTATCTTGTGGCAACATTTCTAATTCAACTTTCCCAAACTGAACTCCTCTTTCTCATCCCTTCCCCAAAGTGTTTTTATGTCTATTAATCTCTCTATGACCTATAAAAGTCAAGAGTCTGTCCTTCATGCATACATGAAATATTATGGTCACTTCTGATTCCTTCTTCTTCCTTATCTCCACAATAATGTGTAAAGAAAGCTGAACTACACATCTGAGCTCCTGGATTCCAGTCCTGGCTCTGTAACCTACTTGCTGAATGTCATTTAACAGGTCACCCAACCTCTCTCGAGTCTGTTTTCTCAGTTTAAGACAAAAATGGTTGTTAGGATTATTATTTATGATGTGTTTATTATATGCCAGATTCCTCTAAAACAACCAATTTACAGATAAAGAAATTGAGAAACATGTCAGCAAGTTATTTTGGTCTAAATTAGGTAATTAATAAGAGGTGTATTGGGGATTTGAAGGCAATTTTATTACTGCAGAGGGGAGACATTCAATAACTATGTCATCCTTCCTTTAAAATGAAATTGTGTATGAGAGTGTGCTCTGAAATAAAAATAAAAGTATCATCTTCTTCATCCACTATTTGACATATGTATAGATTTAACTTCATTTAGGACTTATTCTGATGCATGCTTTATCCTGGGGATAAAAATTTGGAAGACCTCAATATTGCCTTCAAGCAGTGTCAAATTTTTAGATACCTCTTAACTATATTTTGTAAATCTTATTTCAGTTAGAGATGAAATAAAGCAGAAAGGTTGCATATGTAAATGAGCATGTAAGTCTTGAAAAATAGTGCTTTTTATGCTGAAGTTCAGCCAAGACCACTAGTTCAAGTACTCATTGCCATAGCAGCTTTAAAACTGGAAGGAACCCTAGGCATTAACTTCAGGCCAGTTAGTGATCACACTAGTGCATGTGCTCAATGTCTGTGCTCTTCTCATTTATACTCTCAAGACTATCATTTTCCTCTCATTCTACCAAATTTTTAAGCCTTCTCCATGCTTTCCTTCTTCAGTTGTTTGTAATATTGATTTAACATTTTCCTATGCCTAATTGTATTTTAAATGATTTAATTTCATGTTTTATTTGCCCTTTTAGTTTTTCCCTTACTTTTTCAAACTCTTTTTTACTTTATCATTTATTACAAACTTTCATTTATTCTTTCACTCAATCCATTGAGAGTGTGAGCCACTTGTTATCTACCTTGACTGTCCCATCTGAAATTGCACTCTGTCACCCTTTCTCCTTATTCTGTTCCATTTTCCTTCTTAGCATGTGCCTCTGTCAAACCTACTCCATTTTCATCTGTTATGTAACTTCTCTATTCAAATCTAGCAGGATTCTTTGCCTGTTTTTGTTCACTGCTCTCCTCCCAATCACCGCTGCATGCCTGTCACAAATGAGGTCTTCAATACATATTTGTTTGAGTGAATGCAATTTTTAAAACATTCCAGATGTACATGGTCTTCTAATGTGAAGTCTACATTTTTCTTTTGCAGGCTATGTTTCTTTTATTCTTTGTGGGGTGAATTTACCTTTGGTTTTATATCTCTGAACATGGAAAAATTGATAAGCATCTGCTATTAATCCAAAAGAGAGTAAATATACTCCACTTGTTTCCAGGGCCTGTTCTAACTGAGAAACCTGACAAAGAAGAGGGGAGGAAGCTAAGACACCAGCAGTCACAGTTATGGATTTTTGTAACTGCATTTTATTTGCCCTGTATGTATATGTATCTTAAATCTGCCTGAGTCATGCTTTGCCTGTTGAGTTGGCAGCATATGCCACAAAATTAAGGTGCCTTATAAATTAGATCCCTATCTTGAGACAAACTGGCCACTTTAGTGATAAGTTTATTTTGAAAGATAAGGATTTTTTAAATTTGATGTGTCTACACATTTTGTCTTGGCGGTTTGACACTATTGCTCCTTAGTTGTACAAATGGCTTTAGGAAGTTTTTATTCACTCTCTCACTTTATGCCCTTGTAGTGGGTTGAATGGTTGCCTCCAAAAAGTTATGTCAATAAACCTATGAAGGTCAGCTTATTTGGAAAGGGAGTCTCTGCAGATGTAAATTAAGGACCTAGAGATGAGATTATCAGGATTATGAGTGGGTCCTAATACCAAAGGCAAACCTCTTAAGAGACACACAAAGAGAAGGAGGAAAAGGCCACTTGAAGAGAGAAGCCAAGATTGGAGTTAGGCAGCCACATCCAGAAACAATTGGAGCCAACAGAAGCTGGAAGAGGTAAAAAAAGATTCTCGCCTGGAGTCTTTGGAGGGAGCACGGGCCCACCTGCTAGTTCCTTGGCTTCAGACTGTTGGCCTCCAAAACTATGACAGAATAAATTTCTGTTTGTTCTAAGCCACCTAACTTATGGTAATTTGTTATGACAGCCCTAAAACACAAGTACAGCCTCTTATGCTAGATATTTCCCTTCCAGGTAAGAGGAAAATTCTCTTTGAATGAATGCTGCAATTATTAGAGAGTGAGTGAAGGCAGGGAAAAGAATGGAAAGCACTGGCCACATTTATTCCCTTGAAATCCTTCCATTGAAAGGTCAGCATGACATTAAAAAGCCCTAGGGAAAGCAGCTTCCTAGCATAGTATTCCCTTTTTTCCCTTGTCTGTCTGTGCATCACAACCAATTAATCCATCATTTGCTCAAAGGGCACTGCACCCTTTTGAAGCGTGTTTCAAGTGTTGTCGGTGTAGGAGGTGGTGTTTGTGGAAGGGTCCATGTGATTTCCTAGCTTCTACCTTCATTTTGTTGCAAGTCACAGTGTATTTAGCAGGTTGTCCAAGCAATAGAAGTGGGGGGAAAACTTTCTCCAATTATTAAACAAACTTTCTCTAAAAGAACATCTCCCCTATTTTATAATCTTCAGTTGTGTTTTAGAAAGGGAGAGATTTATAAACCTGCACTTGCACTTTTATCTTTTTTCTTAGTTATATATTTTGCTCTTATGATCTAAGAAGATAGTTAATATATTGCCTAATTGTTCTATGTTGTACCCCTGAAACTAATATAATATTGTATGTCAACTGTAATTGAAAAATAAATTTAAAAAAATGTAAACTTATAGAAATACTAGAGTCCCGGTGCACAAAATTTGTGCATGGGAGGGGGGTCCCCTCAGCCCAGCCTGCACCCTCTCCAATCTGGGACCCCTCGGGGGATGTCTGACTGCCGGTTTAGGCCCCATCCCGGCATTTGGACATCCCTTTCACAATCCGGAACCTCTGGCTCCTAACCGCTCACCTGCCAGCCTGCCTGATCACCCCTAACTGCCTCTGCCTGCCAGCCTGGTTGCCCCACGCAGCCTGATGTTTGGTCGTTTGTTCATTCCTCACTATCCCCCCTTCTGGCCTGGTCACCCCATGTAGCCTGCTTTTTGGTCATTGCATGAGGGGGGGCGGGTCCCGACCAATTTGCATATTACCCTTTTATTAATATAGATTTATATTGTCTCAAATGCTATATTTTCACAATACATTCCATACCATATAGAGTGAATTCCCTAAAGCAATGCAAAGGGATAGAAAGGCTGCGGGAGAAGTTTTACTAAAAGGTCCCTCTGGGACCTGAGATAAAGCCTCGGCTGTTCTGATTTAACCTCCTCATTAATGACTTGGAAAAAAGTAGGAGTCAACAACACATTAATTAAATTCACAGCTGTTTCTTAATTGAAAGGTATAACACATACCAGCAAAGGACAAAGACTCTGAGGTTAAAAATAGGAATATAGGAAACATTTATATCCAGGTTGGAAAACAACCTAAACACCGAACTCCATTGGTTGAAGATACTTGAGATGGTGTTCAGAGTTCAGTGGCTCCTAGGTTGAAGATGACAGTACAGAATATGACAATATAAAGATCCAGTCTAAGTGTCCAGCAAGCTATGTGGCCAGAAGCACAAAGAAGGACATCACATAGCACACAGAGATGTGTAGTCCCTTAAAAGTTGTGTTCATCTCTCTTTAGTGTAAATAATGAGAATCATTTTTTTAAATATTTTATTGATTTTTTACAGAGAGGAAGGGAGAGAGATAGAGAGTTAGAAACATCGATGAGAGAGAAACATCGATCAGCTGCCTCCTGCACGCCCCCCACTGGGGATGTGCCCGCAACCCATGTACGTGCCCTTGACCGGAATCGAACCCGGGACCTTTCAGTCCGCAGGTCGACGCTCTATCCACTGAGCCAAACCGGTTTTGGCGAGAATCATTTTTTAAGAGTATCAAAGAGATCGCTAAAAGAAATAATGATTTGTAAAAATAAGAATTTTTGTGTGGTTCCATAATTAAGTCAAATTTATCAGAGTCAGATCACATGAACCTTAAAAATGCTCTCAATTTTTATGTTAGGAATATGGCACCAAGAAAACGTAAGCTACTAGCCCAGGATCCTAAAGCAAATATTTGAGAGAACCTGAGCTAATGTCTAAGTCTCCGGACTACTCATTTCTGTCCTGGATCATGTACCATTGCCAGGTCTGACCTGAACATCAGCATCAGGGATGTGGAAATATCCTGATTTTAATATAAATGACTAGGGGCCCAGTGCACTAAATTCATGCACTGGGGGTCGGGGGTCCCTCAGCCCAACCTGCCCCCTCTCACATACTGGGAGCCCTCAGGGGATGTCCTACTGACGGCTTAGGCCCGCTCCCCATAAGCCGCAGTCTGGCCTCCCTTTGTGAGAGACAACTGGGCTGATCAGGAAAAGGCACCAGCCCCATCACCCCGCTGCTGCAGCCACTCCCAGTCACCGCAGCCACCAAGGTGTTTTCATCAACAGGGACTCCAGTCCCTTCACCAAGAAAAAATGACAATTTTCTTTTAGGCATTTTCAAGATGTGTCTCTCATAGAATATGACATTTCTTTCTTTTTTTTTTTTTTTTATCCTCACCTGAGTATATGTTTCCATTGACTTTTAGAAAATGTGAAAGAGAAAGGGAAAGACAGAGAGAGACATCAAAGTGAGAGGAATACTTAGATTGGTTGCCTCCTGCATGAACCCTGACCTGGGCCCCAGCCAGGGAGGAGCCTGCAACTTAGGTACATGCCCTTGATCAGAATCTAACCTGGACTCTGCGGTTGGCAAACCTAGGCATTATGTACTGAGCCAAACCATGTAGGGCAGGTTATGACATTTCTTAGCCCTCCAGCAGCGGACCTTTGTTTTTTTCTCCAGGAGTGTGGTGGAAAAGCCCTAGATCACCTTTTTGGATTCTTCTACCCAAGTTACTAAGAATATTACCAGTGGCATACAGGGAGCTTAGCCAATGAGCGGTCAGAAAAGATATTTCCTCTGTAGTTCACACCTATCTCCTGTGATCTCCGGCTCCGCCCCTGCCAAGGCCTAAAGCCTCCAGCCCTTGGCAGGGGACCCCCAGCTGGCTCGATCACCAGGCTCCACCCCTGGCCAAGGCCTCAAGCCTCTGTTTGAGGCTCGGGCCCTGGGCAGGGACCCCCAGCTGGTTCTGATCGCCCGTAGGGACCCCCAGCTGGTGCAATCGCCCGGCTCCACCCAGAGCCAAGGCTGCAAGCCTCTGGCAGAGGCTTGGGCTCTGGGAAGGGACCCCCAGCTGGCTCTGATTGCCCGCAGGGGACCCCAGCTGGCTCTATCGCCCGGCTCCATCCAAGGCCAAGGCCGCAAGCCTCTGGCCAAGGCTTGGGCTCTGGGCAGGGACCCCCAGCTGGCTCCAATCGCCCACAGGGGACCCCAGCTTGCTCTGATTGCCAGGCTCTGCCCCAGAGGCCAAGGCTGAGGCTTGGACTCTGGGCAGGGACCCCCAGCTTGCTCTGATCGCCTGGCTCTGCCCCAGTGGCCAAGGCTGCAAGCCTCTGGCTGAGGCTTGGGCCCTGGGCAGAGACCCCCAGCTGGCTCCAATTGCCTGCAGGGACCCCCAGCTGGCTCAAGCACCCGGCTCCACCCCCAGCCAAGGCTGCAAGCCTCTGGCTGAGGCTTGGGCCCTGGGCAGGGACCCCCAGCTGGCTCCGATTGCCTGCAGGGGACCCCAGCTGGCTCCGATCTTCCCCTCTGATCTTCGGCTCCAATCGCCCAGTTCCAACCATGGCCGCTCTCCGAGGCTGCAGCCATCTTGGTTGGGTGTATTTGCATATTCGCTTTCTGATTGGCTGGTGGTCGTGGCTGCTGGGTGTGACTTGTGAGTGTAGCGGAGTGATGATTTGCATATTACTGTTTTATTAGATAGGATTCTTGTAAGGAAGTTTTATTAGAAAGTTAAAATCCCATACCAATTTCTTGGAGGCATAAAGGACACAGAGAATCAATGCAGAATGAATGCAAGAATGCACATTTGTGGTATCACATCTTCTCTGCAAAGCATTTTACTGATAGGTTTCAAACTATCTTATGAAAAGTGGCAAGGAGCACCATACTCACTACCAGTCAGAATAATTTTGTTTAATATCTTAAACATTTACTTCAATGTTGTGATTTTCAGTTTCAAATTTTGCAAATTAAATCTCAATAAAATAAATTCATTAATTAAAATCACCCATTAAGTTTAAACACCTATAAGGTAGTAAGGGATACTAAAGTTAATAATGCTTGACAAGACTGTGCTGAGGATCACATTTTTAAAATTATAGGAAGGGTCCTGTAAAAGAGAAAACTTGTATAAATTAAGAGATAATTTGCCTGAATCTTGACTTAGTGACATGCTCTAAGTTCTGAAGCAGAGTCCATTCAACTGAGGTCATTCAACTGCAGTTGCTTATTCCGAAAATCCAAGCAGTAAAGAAATTGATAGATATTCGGGGGAAGTAAACTGGAACAAGATTAAAGACAGGGCTTCACTCCAGTGAAAGGTTCCTGCATCTAATGTCAGCCAGAAGAAAGTAGGTTGATATTCTAGATGTGTATACTTTGTAAGAAAACTAAAGGTTACTAAATTTGTTGATTAATAAGAATGCCCAGGAGAAGTCAGTCCAGACTTAGTGTTTAGGATCTAATAAGTTGTCAAGGAAATGGCAAAACTTTAGGGTCAGAACTCTCTGTGCTTGTATGCTGGCCTCATAGTTCATGGGCAATGTGACTTAGAAAAGTCACCAAGCTTTAGCTGTTTCACTTATAAAAGGAATGATAATATTATTTATGTCAAAAAGTTGACTTCAGGATTAGAGGAGCACATGTAAATCTTCCAATACAGTGCAGCATCTACAACCATTACTTTTATACCTTGCAGAGCAGCTATGGGAAATTCCCTCCCACATCAAGAAACACTCCTATGGATTGCATGCAGCTCAACTTATAGGAGATTTATTTAACATCCTAATATGTGAGCTGAGCTGTCAATGATAATGAAAATAAAGACACTGGCCATTGAATGTACCTGGTTATAACTTCACCAATGATGCATAATCATACTGTGAGAAAATATTGCCTGCACAGGATGATAATATTTTAGATGATTGCATGAGTCCTTTTCATTTTTCATTTTTCTGGCTGTAAATTTTTAAAGATAAGTAAGTTAGTTAAAGAAACAATTCAAGCCTATGTTGAGATAGCTAGGGGAAAGATTGTTCAACTAACCTTTTGCTGTGCTATTAATTCCATTAAGACCAATTTATTAAATATAGGCAGGTCAGGTCCAGGGAACAATGAAAATTAGAAAAAAATGTGTAAGATCTTTCAGGTAGTCTGAGCCATGAAATAATCACAGCAATGATTTTCCCAGAGCTAACTATTCATTTGCACCCTAGCGCTTTTGAACCTATGTTATTGTTTTCCTCTTAATGTCTGCTATGCATCAATGGTCATAATAGATGGAGATGGATGGGGAATTGAGACTTAGCAGCAACTTAGCTATTAAAATGCTCAACTGGTCTTTGGTCTAGTGTTCCCTGGTTGATATGGCCCTGTTCATTAATCTACATGTTGATTACAGCCACTGTGTGCTATTGATCTGTGCATCCCAGCCCTGTGATTGTAGCAGTATTAAGTTGCCATAGGCATCTATAACAACTCCTACCTCTGAAGTAAATGCTGCTGCCAATCATGCAATGAAAAAATAATAGTCACCTTTTGGGCTGACTTGAAGATACCTAAGGAAATTTTTAAAACCCATCTACTTTAAATTATTTTAATAAGGTGAATTGAAGGCTTATTTTACTTTATACCATTGATGTGGTTCCAAAATTGTTCAGATAATACAAAGTTATTTGTTTCCTCATTGACATACTTTATAAATTTCATATAAGCTTTGTTTTTATATTCAATTATTAGTGACTCCATTACACGAGTTTTATATTTCTCTCTTCTGTTCTCCACCTTTTCCTCTCTGCCAAATAGTTAATGATGTGTAAACCAGCACTTAGGTGTGCTGAGAGAGCATGTTATTTCAAAGAAAGTGATCATGAATCTTTTATGAAATAGCTTTTTGAAATGTGAACAATTATCCTGGAAGGCATTTGTTTACATTCGCTTTTTCAAAGTAAAATATACATCAAAATAATTGTGATATAAATAATGAAGTTATTTTAATTGACACAAAAATGAAGTCTTATTGATATCACAGTGATTGAGAAGAATGATTTTGTAAGCCTTTTATTTAGTAAACTTTAGTTAATATGCCAAGTGTTAAACATGAATATTTAAAATACTGTTAAAGTCATGAACAGGACCAATAAGTACTTTCACTTCAATGTTTGCTTTAACCACTTATTCATTTTAACAATGTAGTTAATTTCTTGGGTCCTGTTTTAGCACCAGTACTAGCACCTACTAACTCATGCATTTAAATTTCTTGGAGATATAACATGGCCTTTGTACATGTAACTTTGTTAGAAAGATGAGAGGGATGAGATGGTACTTCATTCGTTTTTCAATGTAAAGATAAATTTAGATTGAAGTCAAAATTATGAACCCATGTTAACAAAAATCCAATCCTATATAAATAAGTGTACCATAAATTTTGTTCTTCACCAGAATGTAGGTATTATTGACAAGTTTCACTACTTTCCTCACCTCTTATAAAAGCAAAAATAAATGATAAATTAATACATTTTAACATAATGAAAACATAGAAGGCAGAGGAAAGGAATATGTTAACATCCAAGAAGCAGCAAGGCCTCTTAATATAGCATGTGAATTACTGTTAAAGCCACAGCTTATCTCAATGCTTTTCAAAGTTATTCTGTCCAAGTCCCGCCTCTAAATCAAACTCTATTAAATGTAAGGTTGTCTTATAAAGGTAAGGCAGCACAAGTCATATTTCACATACTTTGACATTACTTTAGGTTTGGAAAGACCTCTTGACTGGTCTAATGCATCCCACTGAATTACTTCACATGTTTCTAAAATATCCAATATGTTCCTTGTTTAGTCTTGAATACACCATTTAGAGTTATTGTTCATTAGGTTTTAAATTACATCATAGTATACACTGAATTCTAGGTCATCATTATGACCTGACATTATCTGCAATCCAAAGACTTCTGTCATATTTCTCCAAAATCAATTCACCTAAAGAGAGTATAAAGGCAATGCTAATCTGATTGCAGTGCAGCAGCTGCTTCAAAGAGAGATGTAATTTGAGAGGCATCACAAGGCTTCATTTTTCAAAAACAAACAAAAAATTATCAGTGATTTGCATGACACTGCTTGAAAACCTTCCCTATTACCAAACTTATCATTTCTTTGGGTTAAGAAATTTTCTCATAAAGTAACAATGTATTCCCTGGACAGAGAAATAGATTAATGTTTTCATTCATACCCAATAGATTAGGAAAGGAAAGGGACATAGACACAGGTCAATAATAGCCTGATGTAGTTAGGAAGGACATAGAGAAGGGGACTGGAGAGACTTGGGGAATTAGGAGAGCCAGAGCAGAAGAGGTAAACGGCAAGGTGAATACATAAAGGGCTTGCATGTCAAGGAGAACAGGAACTGAAAACATGAATTGATGTATTACTTGAAGCATTTTCATTATTTGTAAATTTTTTAGGTCCTTCCAAAGTTGTGCCACCACTTACTTTCAATTTTTCACCAATGCAGATCTCATTATCACTTAGAGCACAGAATATTTATTCCTAACTTTGTTTACACAGTTATGGATTATTGTGATGATGTCAGCTTCATCTTTTCACTGGGAGTGATAGTGCTATATCTCAGCTGATCTATTTCAAAATTACTTTAGTTTGAGGGTTTGGGTTAATATACTATGATTTAAAACACAATAAAAGCCTTTTTGTCATAAATTGGTACCAATCTTAGTAATATTTTCAACTCTAAGATTAACAAAAATAAAGTATCGTTTCTTCTTTCTGCCTAGAATTTAAGTTCCTTTCATAAAAATAAAAAATAACTATTTTTATTTGCATAAATAATTTTAATTAGTTATTTTTACCATGGAATTTTAACTTGTTCTGTTTAAGGTGTTATTTACTTTTCATACTTATGTACCAGTAAGTAAAAGGTAAGTATAAGTCAAAAATATTGTTCAACTCTACTGCATTTTCAAAATAAATAACTTTATTTATAATAATTTAATGCACAAAACACTGTAAATTGTAAAAGCAAATTCTATCTGAATCATGAATTCCCTTTACCCCCAGCCCTAACCCACTTTCTGAAGTGCAACTGAAAGCCCGAGTTGCAAGATTCTTGTTGAGATTCCCATCAGCAAAGGGAATCAAAACCTCTGTTAGTCATTTTTAATCTGAAATCCCCATAGTACCTTCCATCTTAATGTCTTGGTAGTCAAGAGCAAGAGTTATCTTCTCCTCAGCCTCTGAGACCCAAAATTCACCAACATAATTCCTCCTGTTGAAAACATGTTAGAGTAACAATTATTCCTAGGTTATCCTTGGCAATCGGAGCCACTGGAATTGTCCCTTGTTCTTTTCAATACTCTTTTATAGTTCCCTATACACTTTGTAGTATCTAAACTTATCTCCAGTGCCCAATCTCTTACATGAAGAATAGCTGATTATAAGTTCTCATTTTTCTGTAGACTATAGAAACCATAGCCTATGAATCCTTAGTGTTTTTTGGTGTATGCTTGCTAATAAATATGACTTGTACTACACCTATTGTTACTTTCAGCAAGGAGAAAATATGACCAAAGTTTAATAAGGAATGACACATGGAATGTTGTGCTACACACTTTTTTCCTTATTTTATATTGTATATTATCAATGCCACTGAGCTCTTTAATTCTTATGAACCTGACTCTGCATGTACAAGTTGTAGCTGTGTAATGTAGCTTGTCTTTTCAGTGATTGAGTGGCAGAGTCATGAAGCGTATGGGAAAATAGAATCTGAGTTACATAGCTGCAGTAAGAACTCAGATAATACAATTCAAACAACATTCGCAAGAGGACTAATATAAATAAATGTTACATATCATATTTCAGGCATTCTGTAGAGAATAAATATTTTCACTGAAGACACATTTTTTCAAATGTCTTTAGTGAAAGATCTCGTCTCCTAACAGGCAAATCCATAGAGAATGGAATAATGTGTGTTGAGAATAGAGGAAGGTATCAGGGAAAAGAAAAGATATAATAGACTTATGATATTTTTTACCATGACATCAGCAAAGGAAAAGAAATAGAAATAAGATTTATGAGGTAAACAAGATATGAAATACAAGGCAAGAATTTGAATACATTTTAAAAGCTTAGCAAAGCATAAAGTGGCCAAGAGAGGAAGCTGATGAATGACAGTCTTTTTAACAAAAAAAGAGAGTGATTAAAATCAGAGGCAAAACATTATATTTGTCAGGATGAGAAATTATTCTAATGTGAACAAGTGGTTTTAACTGCAGAATAAAAAGAAGAATTAGTTGACAAGATTCTACCTTGATCTGAATGGAAACAGAAGGTAATATCTATCCAAAGGTTGTATTTTGAAGTGTTAATAAAATAGGACTTCTAAAGTGGAAAGCATTTGGAAAAAATTATAGTACCTATAACTAATAATAATGTATTTGCATATATAACCATTTTCTATGAGGATAGATTGTATTTTAAATCTTCTTATCACTAAAAATAATAATAATAACAACAACAATAATAAAACATAGAAGGAAACTTTTAGAGGTGATGATTATATTCATGGCTTATATTGTGGTTATAGTTTTACCAATTAATACTTATCTCTGAATTCATCAAGTTATATACATTAAATATGTACATCTTGTTGTATGCCAAGCATACCTCAATAAAGTGGTTTTAAAAGATAAAATATCATCGTATGCAAAAGTTAAATAAAATATATTTGTTGTGTGGAACATACACTCTTCTATTAGATAATTTTCAGCACCAGTATAAATTTGACATGCTGTATCAGTTAGCTGTTCCAGCATAAAAAATCTTTCCAACATTTAGTATTTGTAGGCTCAGAAGTTTATGAGTCAGCTGATTATTTCTATTGGTCTGGGCCAGAATCAGCTCATTAAATCTTTCACGAAACTCTACTCAGGTAGTTAAATCACCTGGCTGGGCCAGGAGGGCCTCAGTTGGGATTAGTCTACACTCCTTGTGGTCTCTCCTCCAGCTGGCTAGGCTGGGTTTACTCACAGGTATTAGCAAGGTTACAAGAGAGAGATAAAGCATGCAAGGTCTCTTGTGACATAGATGTGTATGTGACAAATGATTACTTATGTCACATTCTATTGGCTAAAGAAAGATACAAGGCTGTTATAGTTTTAGAAAGAAAAGAAATAGACTCCACCACTATATGGGAGTGGCTGCAAAATCACATTAGACAGAAAAAGAACAGGGAGCTCTGTAAGTGTGAAACCATGGAGGCCATTTAGCGACTAAAATCCAGTTCCTAATGGCTAAAGGGTATGGTGAGCTGGGAAGAGATAGCATGCGAAGATGGCTGGGTTATGTCCTATAAGAAAAATAGTGGCTACAAGAAGAGAGGAGCATAGGCAAGGCTGACAAGTGAAAATATAAAGATATGAAGCTATTAAACTAGTTAAGTGAGAGAAATTCGAGAGCAGAAATTATATTTAAGAGTTAGAAGTAAGTGGTTGATGGATTGGATGTTGGCATGTGTGCGTGAATGAGGAAGAGGAATTGAAGTTGATATCAAGGTTTAGACTTAGACAATTGGGTTGATATAGCACTATTCACTGATTGAACATTGCAGGATAATTGGTTTCTCCTTTTTTTGTGGGGAATAAGAAGGGCTATTGAGAATTAGCAGAGTTTAGGAAATGTTCAGTTTTTCATCCCCCTAATAATGATGCATTTCAATGATGTAGGAGAAATAAAAGTCAAACTATAAATTGAGGAAAGAATGGGAAGTTAAGCAGAGACATCTTGTGCAAATAGTTCTTTTATGATGTTTCTCTGGAAAAAAAAGATGAAAGTTGTGAAATGTAGTCAGAGGAGAATGAAAAATTGAAGATTTTTTTTTTTTTGCTTTTTTAGTGTACTTTGCTTTTTTGGTTTTAGAGTGAAAAAGCCTTCAGCATTTTTGAAGGTTGAAAAAGAGAAGCAATTAAATATACAGGTGGCTGAGGATAAAATTAGCTTTTGAAAAAAAGAAGGAAAAACAATTTTAAAAGAATGTACATTAGATGTTCTTTCTTTTATGTGACATACGGAAAGTTGAGAGTTAAATGACTGATAAGCTCTTCTCTCTGCTCAGATAGTTGTAGGTAGCAGAATAAAAGATTTAGAAAAATGAATAAGCTATAGAATAGCCCCCTTGGGAAGTTTGGAGAGCGCGATGACTGAGGACACAGAGTGTGAAGGAAAGCTGAGGGTACTCCTGAGGAGGAAGCTTCTTTGAGTTGCCAGGGACTGTGCTCTTCCTTTCCATAGGGACTATTACATTGAAATCTCTCATCAGCTCCTCCCGAGGCAGGGATCTTATTCTACACATGGAGAAATGTGTACAGTGAAGGCTCCTGGGGGATGCATTACCTCATCATCCTAACTCAGAAGGGAAAGGGCCAAGGACTTTATTCCAGGTCAGTGTGGATTCAAAGACATACATCTTCCCACCTTATACTGCTTTCTAATTTCAACTTGCCGTGGTTTACTATCGGTACTCACCCAAAACTTATGACAACCCAACACCAATCTTTGAGGAGAAAGAGCTTCTTCTTTTCCCACAAATACAAGCCCAGGGCTTGTCCCTCCCGAGAAACCACTTTATAAGGATAAGAGGTTGCTACCGGACAGAAACTGCTCTCATTCCCATTGTGGATATTCACTTGGGCCGCAGACTTGTTGATCTGCTTTCTCTGACTATTTATCAGGATAAATAGGAATCATGAGGATGCAACATGGAACAGTGGTAGGTGGCATGCACTCCATTGTTGGTGCAACAGATACAGAGTGCTTCCCTTGGGTGAAGAGGTTTCTATGGATGCCTGGGAGCCTGCACCATTTTCCTAGTACCTGCCTAAGAAAGCTGCCTCTCATGCAAGAAGACCCCAAGAAAAGAATACTGAGCAGGAAATGACAGAGTCTCCGGACACGTTATCCCAGAATATTCCTAAATCTGGTGCCTGTGCAGCAGAGAGACCTCATTCAGGGGCTCCCTAGGAATTCACCCACTCATGCACCCCATGAAACAAGTGGCATAGAGCAGCTCTGACAGCTAAGAACTAAAGAAAGATAACAAAACCATCCAGAGTTGGAGCAAAGAGTAAAAATCTTTAAAAGGGATTTTTGAAAAAATTTTATAACTTAAAAAAAAAAAAACTTTAATTGAGAAATTGAAATTGTAGCCCAGACTAAACTGGACTGGGCTTTTTAGAACGTTAACAGAGAAAAAGCCCTAAAAGATTTGTTTAGAATGATATTCAGTAGCAGGAACCAGAGACATAACAAATCAAGGTTAAATACAGTGGTTGGAAAACAATTATTATTTGCTAGAGGCCTGGTGCGTGAATTCGTGCACAGGTAGGATCCCTAGGCCTGGCCAGTAATCAGGGCCAATCTGTGGGGAAACCGGCGAGGCAATCGATCAGGGGACCCCTGCTGGCACCCGCCCTGGCTGGCCTGGTGCCACCCGCTCACCAGCCCTGTGCCCACTGCCACCACCGGTCGCCTCCCTCTGCGCAGCAACCAGCAGGGCAATCAGGGGGTCCCCGCTGGCTCCCCCCTTGGCTGGCCTGGTGCCTGTGGGCTGGGGGAAGCTCCTGCATTGAACATTTGTCCACTGGTGGTCAGTGCATGTCATAGCAACTGGTCCATTTGCATATTAGGCTTTTATTATGTAGGATACTCCCACTAAAATCAGACTCTAATAAATAAATTGCATGTGGAATCATAAAAATCTTGAATCAGAAAGAATATATGCATCCCTATGTTCATAGCAGTGTTATTTACAATAGCTAAGATCTGGAAACAGCCCAAGTGCCCATCACTAGATCAGTGGTTCATTTACATACAACATGGAATACTATGTCCCTATATAAAAGAAGGATATCTTACTCTTTGAGACAGCATGGAAGGACCTGGAGAGTATTATACTAAGAGAAATAAGCAAGTCAGAGAAAGACAAATCACATATCTCACTTATATGTGGAATCTAATGAGCAAAATAAACTGAACAAAATAGGTCCAGAGACTTAGAAGCATGCAACAGACTGAAAAATCTCAGAGGGAAAGGGGGTGGAGGGGCAGAAAGAGATTAACCAAAGAACTTATATACATGCTAGAGGCCCTGTGCATGAATTCATGCATGGGTGGGGTCCCCCGGCCTGGCCTGCGATCTGGGCCGATCGGGGCCATCTCGCCCTGTCCCGATTGGGGCTGATCGGGGCCGGCTGGCCTAGGGGAAGGACTGTAGGAGGTTTTCCGGCTGGCCAGGGTGAGGGATTACGGGAGGTTGGCCAGCTGCAGGAGGTTCACTGTGGGAGTACACTGACCACCAGGAGGCAGCTTCTACATTGAGTGTCTGCCCCCTGGTGGTCAGTGCACATCAGAGCAACCAGTCGACCGGTTGTGGGTCGACCGGTCATAAGGGTTGCTTAGGCTTTTATATATATATATAGATATGCATAACCCTTGGACACAGAGAATAGTGTGGTGAAGGCCTGGGGTAGGGCAGGAGCTGGTGGAGACGCACAAAGGAGGGAGAAATTGGGAAACAGCTGTAATATTCTCAACAATAAAAATAAATTTAAAAACAAAACAAAAAACTTGAATTAATAGGATTCTAGAGAATTAACAATTGGCATGCTTTAGAAACAGCTCCAGAGTGAAAGTCAAGACTGAAGACTCATCCACTAGAGATGGTGGACATGGCATGCAAAGTACAAAAATCATGGTAACATTCATAAATGGCATGCATATTCACTTCTTAGTGCATAATTTAAACATGTGCTTTTACCATAAATGTTATCTTCATTCAAAGAAACAATTTCTGCCTCTTGTTTATGTCTCATATCCTGTCTTTCACCTTCATAGGCAGGTGCATCTCTGATTTTCATTTCACTTAAAAATAAATCATTTCCATTTCACTTATGACTTCTGGGTTCCTTTCATTGAAAAATACGACTGATTATCTATCTCCTGTTTGAAATAAACTTCTTACTCTGAGTTTTCTTTTCTGGTCTTAAGTAGTCCATCAAGGTTGAGAGGCTTAAATAGGCTGAGAGAGCCCTTCAGCGGATTCAAGAACACCCAGGAACAGGCTCAGAGCCTATGTCTCCAGTTATTTACTCTGAGGTCTCCCATCTGGACTTATTTTAAAATGCAATTGCCCCATTATTCATTCCCCTGTTTATAAGTAAGTAAATAAATAAATAAATAAATAAATCCCATCTGAAGATCTTAAGGAGCATCACTCGTAACACAGATTGGATGGCAAGTCTTTTTATTGCGTTCAGTGATGTCTACAGCCAGCTATCTGGAGTTTAGAAAATATAGGATTTCTCAAAAAAAAAAAAAATCCTGGTGCTGCCTAAAAAAGGCAAAATATTAATGTGTTACCATGGAAAACCAATAGATGTAAGTTTAAATCTGTATCCCAAAGCCTTCATTTCCTCAATTGAAATACTGACACATTAAATTCTTACTTCAGACAGATGTAGTGACAAATAAGATATCAAATTTAAATTACCTGGCACTTAAGTGTTCACTCTCTTTTATTCCTTAGCATTCATAAAGGGAAACCAGTTACATTTATGCCTTTTCTATGTGATGTGTTATAAGTATACTTATAAATTTGAAGTCCATGAATGCATTCTCTTACAAGTGAAATAACTGTGTTTTTGACCAATATGAGGATAGAGTAGGTCTGGGAAATCTCTCAAATTTATCTCATCATTTAAATATCCCTGGGATAATTTTATTTTTCATCTGAGTTTTATGCCTTCCTCCACCTTTGAACGTTGAAATGCTTCCTACTTTTTTATTCTCTTTCAACTAATATAGGTCTATATAAATATTACATACACCTATCAATACATTCATACCATTTATCTTTCTTATCCAGTTAAATTGAAAGAGTTTATTTCTCTTTATTTATCTCTAGTTTGGTGCAGGGTTATATGTTATATGGCAATATCCTATTAAATGCTTTTTTTTAAATCCCCCCAAAAAACTTCTAGATAGAAGAAAATAAAATACTTATACTTTTTTGAATTAGTACTGTCTATACTAAGTACTTTACATGGATTATCTCCTTTAAACTAAAAACAAACCCATGAGGTAGGTATAATTGTTATTGCAATTTTACATATAAGATAACTAAAGAATAAAGAAATTGCCTTGCCAGCATGGCTCAGTGGTTGAGCATGGACCATCAGGAGGTCACAGTTTGATTCCTGGTCAGGGCACATGCCCAGGTTGCGGGCTCCATTCCCATTGTGGGATGTGTAGGAGGCAGCCAATCAATGATTCTCTCTCATCATTGATGTTTCTTTCTCTCCCTCTCCCTTCTTCTCTAAAATCAATAAAAATATATGTTTTTTAAAAGAAGTGAAGTAACACCATGTTATCACATGGCTATGATGAAGTAGATTTCAGATTGAAACACAGGCAGTCTGTTTCTTAAGCCTATGCTACTATTTTATTAATGAGTCTTATATTTCCTTTGTCTTTCCCCATCCTCACTTCAAATCCTATGAGGAGGATACTTCAAGAACACTATTTATAAAAGCGGATGGCTTGTCATAGACAAAAAATATGTTAGAACATAACAAAACATAGAAACAAACATCACGTACATGAAGTATATTAGTTGCCTATTGCTACCCTAAGGAATTACCATATACTTTGTGACTTAAAACTACGTGAATTTATTATCATACAGTTATGGAGGTCACACATGTGAAATCAGTCTCACCGAGCTAAAACCAAGGGGTCAACAGATCTATATTCCTTCTGGAGGCTCTAGGGGAGCATCTAGTTCCTTGCATTTTCCAGCTTCTGGAGGCTGCCTGCATTCCTTGGCTGTGCCCCTTTCTCTCCTTTCAAAGCCAGCAGCATAGCATCTTCTCTTCTGTCTGGCATCTGCATCTGTTGCTTTGAATAGATTGTTGGTAGAAATATGGGTAAGGTGCTGTAGGTGAGGGTTCAGAGAAAATGGGAGAGCATGGTAAAAGAGTCTATATTTTCTTAGAGAATAAATATATTGTCAAAATTTGGTGGAAACACATGTTATAGGGACTGCTGGTGAGTGCTCAGATGAAAATGAGATCAGGTTATTGAAACTGAAGGAAAAGAAATCCTTGTTAGCAGAAAACTTAGCTGAATTGTGGCTTTTTATAGTGTGGAAAGCAGAACTTTAAAGCAATAAACTTGGATATTTAGCTGAGATTTACAAAGTGTAGAAGGTATGATCTGTTTTCTTCTTGCTTGTAATCAAATGCTACAGGAGAAACAGGATATAGTGAAAGAGGAATTGTTAAGCAAAAAAAAAAAAAAAAAGGAATGAGAACTTGATGATTTGGGAAATACTAAGCTTATCAAAGTTGTAAAACAAGCTAAAATTAGGAAATTCACAGTCAGGAAATGTGCACCTCTGAAATATCAGAATCTCAGAGTATTAAATCACACAAAAGGCTCTTTGAAGTGACTCATACATCCCCTTAGTCTTCTCAGCAGAAGCCAAGATAAGAGAAGAGGTTTTCCAGGAGACTTTTGTGTAATTGAATGAATTCCTATGACATACACTTAAGATTCACGAGTTGTTGGGAATGTTATATTAGCAGAAACACTGACAGCTTGGACTGAAAAGGGCAGAGGGAGGACAAAATGAAAAAGGGATGGAAGACTCCCTAAACTCTACAGGCAGGAAACAGGCTCATAAGACTTCTCATCTGCAGATATGTGCTACTCTTCATAGGACAGGAAGGATGACTCCAAGGGATGAACTGTGAGCCCAGGGGGTGGGGCCCTAGTCATAGTTCTTAGAACCTAATGGGGTCTACCTGCTGGGATTTCAAAATTGCTTGGGAATGGTAACCTGTTTTTATTTTGTTTTTAAAATTAAGACTATTTTTTTAGAGCAGGTTTAATTTTACAGTAATATTGAAAGATACAGAGATTTCCCATATAGATAACCCCTTTTAGTCTTTTGTTTTCTCTCTTTCTGAGTGAAAATGTCTACAACTGTTATTCCATATGATAACCCGAATGGCAAGCTGAGCTTTTCCCGGCCATACACCCTATGTCTTGTGATGACAAAGAATGAGCTCCAAGGACCAGAAGATTTATGCAAAAGTGTGGAAAACTTATTACAAGCAGATTCAGACTCCTGCATGGGGAAGGGCCCAAATAATGGGTTTCCAGTGAAGCTACTCAGACTAGAGGTATACACTGAGTGGCCAGATTATTATGACCACCTGATGTTTGTAGGCAAATTAACTGTACCCTGCATCGTATGGGATATGGAAGCCCAAGGCCTGTTTGAACACCTTTGCTATCTGCAGTTACCAAGATAAAACATCTCCAATTCGCACAAGAACACACGGATTGGACAGTCAAGCATTGGAAAAAAGTCATATGGTCCGATGAATCACATTTCCAGTTGCATCATGCAGATGGCAGAGTGAGAATTTCGCAGAAACAGCATGAAAGCATGCACCCCACATGCATGAGTACAACCCTTCAAGCTGGTGGGGGCAGTGTTATGGTTTGGGGCATGTTTTCCTGGCATGATTTGGGCCCTTTAATTCCTGTGGAACAACGTTTGAATAGCACAACATACCTAAGTATCGTTGCTGATCAAGTTCATCCTATCATGTTGATGGCGTATCCCAATGGAGATGGCTTCTTCCAACAAGACAATGTGCCATGCCATGGTGCTAATATTGTGCAGGAGTGGTTTCAAGAACATGAGGGAGACTTCACCTTGCTTAGGTGGACCCCACAATCACCAGATCCCAATCCAATTGAGCATTTGTGGGACGAAGTTAAAAGAGCCATCAGGCAGCTGGTTCCACAACCATCAGATCTCACAGAACTGGACAGTGCTATTCATCCAGGATGGTGTCAGATTCCTCGCATCACCTTTCAACATCTCGTGGAGTCAATGCCAAGAAAAATCGCCATGGTATTGAAGGCAAAAGATGGCCCAACAAAGTACTGATGGGGTGGTCATAATAATCTGGCCACTCAGTGTATATGTGCTACAAGCCTCTCTATACCTACCTGTGTAGCTACCGATGGATTCCCTCATTGTTGTTGCCAGCCCTCCCTTGGTTTCACATGCCTCCCGCTGTGTCTAAAAACATTTTATTATTTCAGCAGTTTCTTTCTGGGTCTAGGCTTCCTCACACTGCCATGTCTACCTTGCCTATGTTCCACCTGCCTTTGTTTCCCACTGGACTCCTGCCCTGTCTGCCTGCGTGTCAAGCTAACTTCTCTCACATACCTATCCCACCATTGTATTTTGGAAACAGATAAATGGTTTTCTAGTTTCAGGAGTCTAAAGAGAGAGATAAATTTTGTCCCAGGATGGATTATTCCCAGAATCTCACACATATCTGATTTACATGATTAGATTTGGGACGTTTGAGCTGATAAGGCTTAGATGAGAATTTGGACTTTAGTTAGTGCTAAACGCGTTGAGATGTTTTTAGAACTTTGAATAAGGAGAATGTACTCCCATGTGAGATGGATATGAGTCTTTGGTGCCCAGAGAGTGAATTACCAGACACTGAATAATGGCCTTCCAAAATGTTGCCATCCTAATCCTCAGATATGGTGAATACAGTTAGGATCTTGAGATGGAAGAATTATCCTGGATTATCTGGGTGGATCCAATGTAATTATAAGAATGTATTAGAGAGAGGAAGGGGGATCATAGTCTAAAAGGGGAGAGATAAGGTTAGAAGCAGATGTCATAGAGGACAAAAGATGCTACACTGTTGACTTTGATGTTGAAAGAAGGACACATGAGCCAAGAAATGTAGACAGCCCTTAGGACCCCCCAAAAAGCCCCACAAAAACTGATTCGCCACTAGTTCCCCTAGAAAAATGCAGGCTTGCCAATGCCTATGTTTCAGCCTAGTGAAACCGATTTTGAATTTCTGACCTCCAGAATTATTAGATAATAAATTTATGTTGTTTTAAGCCACTAAATTTGTGAAAATTTGTTACAACAGCAAGAGAAAACTAAAATATGGTCAGTTAATTTTCAGTTTTATTTGCTCTGCAGTAATATAAACATTATTTTTCCCCTGAAGACCAAAGTTAAAACAAAAATAAAAATGAGCATTCATTTCATGTGAGCAATAGAGATTTATGACTCTAAGTCAAATAATTTCCCCATAATATTTCTTCTAATGACATGGCACAGCGTTAGAACATGGCAGATACGGTGAGAGAAATGTTGAATATACAAGCACTTTGTTCAGCTATTAAGCACTTTGAGTGTATGCACTCCAATTGTTACCAGTGGAAATGGGTATCCACTGGTGGAAGTAGAAGACTCACTTCCCCACTGGGTGCTCGGGGTCAGGTCCTTATGTTATCTTGAGAAAAAGAATTTTCTGAAATTCACATGGGAAGATGAGTAATTTTCATTTGCGTGGAAGTACATCCCTGGATTTGCAAAGTCCCTTTTTCTTTACTCCTGTCCTGGAAGAGTGGCAGCTGGACATTCAGCAGAGCTCAAGGCAAAACCAGAGTCCAAAGACCCCTTTCCATGGTGGAGCTGGGCCCGGTGCAGCATCAGACTAGTTGTAGTGTCCATCAGTCCCCATTGGCCATGAGCAATGTGGACAAATGGAGGAGCATGAGAGCCTCTGCAGGCCAGGTGTCCCGCAGGAGCAAGAGAAAGAACTCCTTTGTTTAGGAGGTTAAATATCTCAAATGTTGGTCCCTTGCAATGACCCTGCCTACACTGGCAAATGACCTGTTCCCAGGTGTGACAGACAGACAAGTACCTTCTCTATGTCACCCAGATTTTAAATTGCAGCTTCCTGGCAAAGCTGCACAAAGACATATCTATAAAATTTGGCCTTCCCTTTGCTCCTTTCCTCTTATTAATAACCAGATTTATTATAATGATATCACTATTAATATATGCTAATAGGTAGAAAACATTTTTTAATATTTACTTTGTATTCTAAGAACTTGATAAATCACTTTTTAGTACTAGTAGCTTCTTCACAGATTTCAAAATAATGACATCTGTGAATGAAGACTTCACAATATGTATGCATTTTTACCTTATCACAATTTAATTTTTTGCAGTATATTACTGCCTATAACTTTCAATATAAAAATCAAAAGAAGCAATGAGAGCAGACAACCATGCCTTTTTTCAAAACTTAGGAAAGAAAGTCATTCCATCTTCTGTCTTTAAGTATTACATTATCTTTTCATTTGATGGCTTTTATCAAGTTGAGTGAGTTCCTTTCTACATCATATATATATATATATATATATATATATATATATATATATATATATATATATATATATTAACTTTTGTTATATGCTTTTTAAAAAATCTACTGAAATGATCCTATGATTACATATACATATGTAATCATTCAATTCATCATATTAAGCCTGATCAAATAATTTAATTGATACTCCTCCCCTGAAAACTGACCTTTAGGCCACTTCACAACAGACATTGTCTTTCACTTAGACCACATTCCACTTGCCCACATTCCCTTGTGACCTTCACAGCATACAGACCTGCACAGAGAACTCTCCGCCCAGAAAAAGCCTGCCTAGAGTCCTTGAAAATCTCTGACACCCTGTTTCTGGGCACTGGCATGGTTATGGGGCTCAGCCCATCTGGTATCCAGATGACCTAATCCTATCTAATAAAATAGTAATATGCAAATTGACCATCAGTCCAACACACAAGATGGCTGCCCCCATGTAATCAAAGATGGCTGCCCCCATGTGGACACAAGATGGCCACCACAAGATGGCCAGCAGGGGAGGGCAGTTGGGAGGGACCAGGCCTGCAAGGGAGGGCAGTTGTGGGCAATCAGGCCAGCAGGGGAGGGCAGTAGGGAGGGACCAGGCCTGCAAGGGAGGGCAGTTAGAGGGTGATCAAGCCTGCAGGGGAGGTCAGTTAGGGGTGATCAGGCTGGCAGAGGAGGGAAGTTGGGGGTGACCGGGCCTGCAGGGAAGGGCAGTTGGGGGGGACCCAGGCCTGCAGGGGAGGGCAGTTAGGGGTGACCAGGCCTGCAGGGGAGGGCATTTTGGGGCAAACAGGCTAGCAGGGGAGCAGTTAGGCATCAATCAGGCTGGCAGGGGAGTGGTTAGGGTGTGATCAGGCTGGCATGCAGAAGCAGTTAGGGGCAATCAGGAAGGCAGGCAGGCGCACATTTGGGAGCCAGCAGTCCTGGATTGTGAGAGGAATGTCTGCCCATAAATGGGCAGTCGGACATTTCTCGAGGGGTCCCAGATTGGAGAGAGTACAGGCTGGCTGAGGGATTGAGGGATTACCTCCCCCCCCCCCGTGCACAAATTTCGTGCACCGGGCCTCTAGTAAATTTATAATCCCTTTCCACTTTGGCTTAGTGTGTTCCTCCTTCAGCAACCCTAACATTTAGTACATCTCTTGATTGCCCAGTTTTCACTTGTGCGTGATTGAATCTTGCACTGGTTTGTGCAATAACATGCTATGCAGGCTAATAGCATAGGAGCAATAGGCTATACCATATAGCCAGGGTATGTGGTATGCTATACAATTCAAGTTTGTGTTAATACACTCTATTATGTTTGCACAACAACAAAATTTTCTAATGATGCATTTCTCAGGTGGTACATGACTGTACAAGTCCTTTAATATGAAATGAAATTTGTGAGTTTTTTTATCTGTAAGGAATTAGCCCATCTCATGCAGTTTGTCAACTGTATTAGTACAAAATTATTAATAATAATCCTTTATTATCCTTTAAATGTTATAGGACCTGTTGTGTTCTCAACTATTTCATTCCTGATATTGATGATTTTTATAATCTTTTTTCTCGATCAGACTGGCTATAGTTTATTGTTTTCAAAGAACCAGCTTTGTCTTCCCTAATTTGCTGTATTGTTTTATCTTTTTATTTCATTGCTTTCTATTCTTATTATCCTCCTGCTTACTTTGAACAAGTTGTTTAGCTTGTGAAGCTGAAAACTTACATAATTGAATTATGACCTTTCTTCTGTTCTTATATAAGAAAAGAAATGCTATAAATTGTTCTCTTAGCACTGCCTGCACTCCAGATTTGGGTCTTTTTCTTTCATTTTTATTTGGTTGCAGATATTTTTTTTTATTTTACATGTAATTTTTTTAATCAATGGATTATTAAGTATATTTGAAAATTTCCAAGTGTTTGGTTGTTTTTCCAGATATCTTTCAGTAATAATTCTAGTTCAATTCTGACGTGATCAGAGAACATACTTTATATAACTTCAATTCTTTTAAATCTGTTGATAGTTGTTTGATGGCCCAGAATATATTATATTTTAGTGAATATTATTTGTGCATTTGGAACAAATGTTTCCTGCTGTTGTCAGGTAGCGTTTTTCTATTAATGTTAATTATGTCACTTTGCTCAATAATGTCATTTGTTTTCTATAACCCTGCTGATGTTTTAACTCTACTTGTTTCATCAATTACTGTAGGTATATTTCACTGTAATTGTGGATTTTCTACCTCTTCTTTCAGTCCTGCCAGCTTTTGCTTCATGCATTGTGAAGCTATTATTAGGTGCATTTACATTTAAGATTTTTTTTTAAATTTTCCTGACGCATTCAATCAATGTTTGAGACAAAGGAAACAGAAAATGATGGGGCTTATTTGGCAAGAGTTTTTAAAAATATATATTTAAAATAATGAGCAGTTCAATATTCTATCAAGTTATTCAAACAGAAATTTATTTTACTTGTCAGGATACAATTCATTTTACAAATAGAGCAGGATGCAGAGGAAGAAGCAGTGACGTTTATTAAGTGCTCTCTGGATAGGGTTCATTAGTAGGCATGCTTCATTCAGAAATTCTTCATGCATAAACTGACTGCTGTTCACAGCCATGAATCTGGCTTGAACGGGGTGGCTGGAAACAGCACTTTCTGGGTGAAAATTGTGCATAAATTATCTTCTCAAATCTGAGATACTAGAAAGCACTGAAGAAGTAAGTTCTGGGTTAATATTGTGGAACACAGGAAGTTTTTCAACCTTTACAAATAATCACTATTCTCTTTGATCATCATAGAGAGATCCCTCTGTCATACAATATTTTATTTATTGTTTGAAGAGCTTCAAAGGCAACCTGGCCAATTTTATTCCCAGGAGGTTGGTTCACCATCTGCTCAAGCAGTAAAACTTCATAGCACTTAGTAAATATCAGTCACAGGCTATGTATACACAGTACAAAGTGAAGGAGAGATTTTACAATGCTCTAATTATTTTGGGTTACCAAATAGGAGGATTGGACTTGAAATACTTTCTGATTCCCATTTTTAATTGATAATCATCCTAGTAATTAAATATTAACCAAATTGTAATTTTAATGATGCTATCTGACAAAAGTGGATTTATGAAAGGCTTTTCTTCTGAAAAAAAAAATGTAGCTAGAATAATCCCAATGTATATTTACCCATCCTTTTATTTTTTTCACATAACTACTATTTTTTGAGCACTCATTTTATACCACGCACAATTAGAAACACTAGGATGGTGAAAATAAATTAAATAAAATAATAAAATAAAAAGTGTTTTCTCTTACATTCTAGTGGAAATATAATCAATAAGCAGATGGACATATAATGTCAGTTATAAGTGCTAAGGGGTTTGAAATGATGAATATTTTTGAAAGACTTTTGAAAGAGTCAGGAAAAGTTTCTCTGAGGAGATGACATTTTAACAGAGACATGAATAAAGTAAGGAAGTGCACACCACAGTTCTCTGGGGGGAATCATCCTAAGCAAGAAGGACAGGTGGTACAGAATCCCTGAGGTCAGAGAAGCGGGAAGGCCAGTGTGCCTCATGATGAGAAAGTAAGGGGGAGTAGCAGGAGATGAACTCTAAGGTATCTGGGTCAGATCATGTGGTGACTTTTGCATTTTATTCCAAAGGTAATGGAAGAGCATTGGAGAATTTGAACGGGGCAGTTACTTTGAAAGGACCCGAGTGGGAAAGAAAGCAGACTATATAGATATGGGCTCAAAAGGGGAAGCAGACACCACCTAGATCCAAATGAGGGAGGGTGCTGGCTTAGAAGAGGCTCTAAGTAAAACAAATGAGGAGTTGGATTTTGGATCTTTTTTGAAGACTTTTTGCTAATGGATCAGATGGGTGAGAAATAGAAGTTCCATATGTTCCCAAGAGTATCAGGTTGTCACTGAGTGAATGGTTGGGACAATTACTAAAACCAAGCGTTCACCTTAGCTGGTTTGGCTCAGTGGATAGAGCATTGGCCTATGGACTGAAGGGTCCTGGGTTTGATTATGGTCAAGGGCACATGCCCAGGTTTTGGGCTCAACCCCCAGTAGGGGGCTTACAGGTGGCAGCCGATCAATGATTCTCTCTCATCATTGATGTTTCTATCTCTCTCGCCCTCTCAATCCTCTCTGTGTTACAGAATTTACCAGGTGGCCGAAAAATACACAGGAGTACTTGGAGACACAGGAAAAACCCATTTATTTTCAGATGTTTTGCACGTACTAGTATAGTGACTCAGGGGCGACTTTTTCTCTCCAAATCCTGAGCCCCCCAATATGGAGGAAGCTCTCCCTTTATACCCTTTGCTTTCTTTGTCCCCCAAATATGGATGAGACTTCTGGACCTTCAACAGGCTTTGCAAAAAGCCTCGTGTGTTGGGACGGGGGCCCTGAGACCACACCTAAAGGCCTGGCCTGGTGCTAGCATTGATAATCCCTGATGGGGGTTGTGTATTATTTATGGTTATGGCCTCTGTAAAATGGGAGTACTTAGGTAAACAGGTCTTGCAAGACCAGATACTTAAGGAAGGGGCAGTGACTAGACTACAGGCTCACAGGAATGTGCATTAGGGATACAGAGCCAGGCTGCTAGCACCACCACCCCAAATGTCTTATTTTCCTTATTATCTGAAATTAATAAAAAATATATTTAAAAAATAATAAAAAATAAAATCAAGCACTTAATTTTGAATGTGTCAAAGTGATAGGCTTATTATACTAGTACTAGAGGCCCAGTGCACAAATTCATGCACAGGTAGGGTCCGGCCCACTGCCCCAGTGGGGGCTGGATCAGGGCTGGGCTAGCTGGGGGAAGGGGCCATGGGAGATTGGCTGGTGGGCCCCGCCCCTGAATGGGGTGGAGGGGCCCATTAGGGTTTGGGAGGCCAGGGGCAGGAGGTGTTTGGCCATTGGCCCGGCTCTTTTTCTTTCTTTCTTTTTTTTTTTTTTTTTTTGGCAACCTCACAACTTTTATTTGTGGTGCCTGTGCTTGTCTCAAAAAGACCTTCTCCTCTTGCCCCAGACAGTGTCAGGGAGGGGGCAACAAAAAATAGAAGATGTCCCTCCCTATTGCATACGGACCCTATATACAGGCCCACCCGGCCCAGGCCGGTGGGATGCTTGGCACATTCTCGGATCCCTGCTCAGGGGCAGGCGGGGTGAAAGGGGAACTCTGGGTGGCCACTCTAGTCCTGGCTACTGGTGCTGGCACTTCCTGGTCCTCGGTTCCTTCCTGGTCCCCCTACCTGGCTCAGCCTCCCGTCTCCATCCTGGCCTCAGATGGCCCCCTTGGCTCCTGGGGGCTCTGTCCTCCCCTCCCAGCCTGGAGGTCCCGAGGGGAGGTTATGGCTTCTCAGAGACTACCCGGCAGCCCTGTCACGCGTGTTCACTCAGGGGAAGAGATGTGTGTGGCAGAAGCAGCTGTATAAATGTGGATGCAGGGGCAAGTCCTCCGGGGTCACTTGGACAGTTTGCTGATGACGCAGATCAGGACCACGTTCTCGTCCTTGAGGTGCTCGTTGTTAGCCCGGAGGTTGGACAGGCCCTTCAGCTCCTCTTCCAGCTCAGTGACCTTGCACTCCAGGGCCCTGTGCTCAATCTCTCCAGCTTCAGGAGGGCCGGCCTCTCTGCAAAGCGCTCCTGCCTCTGCATGGCACGCTCCAGCTCCACCTTGAGCTGTGCCAGCCACAGCGCGGTCTCGGTCAGGGCCTCACGAAGTCTCTCATTCTCAATGCGCAGCTCTGCGTAGAGCTTCCTGAAGCCTCCCTCGGGCTCTTCTGATTCAGGCTGGGGTTCTGGGTTGAGGGCCCCCTGCCTCCGCGGGGAAGGGCTGGATTCTGGGCTGATGTCTTCTGGCTTCGCCTCCTCCCCCTCCGCAGGCCCTCTCCTCTCCTTGCCAACTCTGCGGTGCTCCCTGGAGGCCTGTGGTCCCTGTCCCTGCTGGTCAGGTGCCTCTACTCTCTGGGCAGGGCCATCAGAATTCTCAACCCCAGGGACTCGGGGCTGCCAGGAAGGGTCCAGGTTCTGTGTGGCCCCGCTCTTGTTCGGGATGGGAGAGTCTGATCAGGGGCAGGGCGGCAGGGCGGCAGGGGGGAGGGGCTGTGAGGTGCTCAATGCACTGAATAGTGACCAGTCATTTGGTCATTCTGGTCATCATGGACACTGGCGGCTATATATATATATATATATATATATATATATAAATGCGTTGTTAATCAAGCAATTTGTACAATTCTGGAATTCAGCAATAGATATCAAAGTCATTAAAACAAATGTGTGCCTGGCCAGCATGGTTCAGTGGTTAAGCACTGATCTATGAACCAGAAGGTCATGGTTAGAGTCCCAGTCAGGACAAATGCTCATGTTGTGGGTTTGATCCCTAGTGTGGAGTGTGCAGGGATCAATGATTCTCTTTCATCATTGATGTTTCTATCCCGCTCTTCTGCTCCCTCTCTTTGAAATTAATAAAACTATATATTTTTTAAAAACATGAATTTGGGAGTGGCCAGCATGTAGATAGTATTTAAAACCCTGAGAAAGGGTAGAAAAGAGATCTGACACTGGAGCCTTGGATTGGTCTATTGTGGGGACCTTGGAGTTTCCTGTCACAGACTTGAAAGAGTGACCACTGGGACAGGATAAAAACAAGAATGTGTGAAGTCCTGGGAGCCTAGGTACAAAAGTGTTTTAAGAAAGAGAAAATGGCCAAAACCGGTTTGGCTCAGTGGATAGAGCGTTGGCCTGCGAACTCAAGGGTCCCAGGTTCGATTCCGGTCAAGGGCATGTACCTTGGTTGCGGGCACATCCCCAGTAGGGGGTGTGCAAGAGGCAGCTGATCGATGTTTCTCTCTCATCAATGTTTCTAACTCTCTATCCCTCTCTCTTCCTCTCTGTAAAAAATCAATAAAATATATTTTAAAAAAAGAAGAAGAAAGAAAATGATCAACTCTGTGGATTTTTCTTCTTAATGCTTTCTCTCAGTTTCTCTTATGAGTAGGAAGTAATAGGCACCTTTTATCTGTGGAAGAACTAGGAAATGAAATAAACATAGAAAATTCATTTAAAGTGCAGGGTTACACATTATATTTCCTGATCATATCACCTGGGATCCACACAAAAACACACCATCTTCTTATTTATAAGGCCTCAGAGCTCATAGAATAGCAACTCAGATGAGCAAACCAATGTATTTAGAAGTGAATCACTCACAAGAAACTAAAATAACTATACTGAAAGACTCTATTTTTAGTTTGTTAAAGAGGAAAAAACACTCTGAACTTTTTCCTATTAAGATTTTGAATATCATTTTGATGCTTAAACTGACTATGACTATAAATGGATAGTGTCTTAGTGTACATAGAGCATAAGAGAGAGTGGACTTCTTTTTCTCTGATGCTGAAAGAGTCCAAACTAGGACGTTCCCCTGATAAACACACTGTCTCTTTATCCCCACAGCAGCCAGTCTGCACACGTTAATTGCTTGGACCTGACAGTGCAGAGAACAGCATTAATAAATGGGGTGTACTGGGTTGTAGAGAGAACAGATGTGAGTTTTCTGCTCCACTGTACAATGAATTAATTCTCTATACCTCCTTTATTCACTGCGGCCACCACTGAAGACCTGTGCTTAAAGGCTCTATGGTAGAGCACTCTGCATATGGTCGCCACTATTTCAAAAGTCTCCGGTACATTTAAAATTTCTTCTTTAAGACACATTCCCTTTTAAAGCGTTGAGTAGGGAGGTGCTTTGACTTGAAATGCCATTGAAACATGGCTTTTGTTTCTGGTTGCTCTAAACAACCCTTGCTTACCAACCTACTGCCTGGAGAAACTAGAATTGTGCCATTACCTGGACTTTGTCCCAGTGGAAATGTAGTTGAAATACATTTTGTAATAAATTTTGCCATTTTATTTTTTATCTCACTCAAAGGATACATGTCTTTGAAGCTTCTAGGAATGTAGCATTAGCTAAGGGTTCAGAAGATTGATCCATGAAAAGAAGTGCACATATTTAAATATCACATCAAAGTAAGAGAGGTTTTTGTCATAAATTTTATTATTCAAATCCAAATTTCCTGCAAACTTCATGTGTATTTATTGGTTCTCTGGGCACAAACTCCTGTGGATGAAAACCATTCTGAGAATCTATGACTAGACAGAAGTTAGGGATATGAGAATATCTTTCCAGCTGCTGCTATATTCCAAGTGTGGTGCTCCGTATATTGAGCTCTAGCTCCCTCAATCATGACCATAGTCTAGTGTAATGGTAAGAAGCTCTGCTTCTGGAGTGTTACTTCCCTGATTAAGATTAAGTTTCCTCATCTGAAAAGAATAGAGAACAATTGTACATGACTCATAAAGATTAAGCAAATATGCCTTTAAATTGCTTAGCTCAGTACTTGAATAGAAAGCTCTGTTTGCTACATAGATCCTATTAATTAAAAACTCAGTAACAAATAAAGAAACAAACTGCTACACAATGGAATACTACACTGCAGTAAAAAAGGAGTTCTTACCATTTGCAACAGCCTGGATGGAACTGGAGAGCATCATGCTAAGTGAAATAAGCCACTCAGAGAAAGATAAATATCACATGATCTCACTCATTTGTGGAATATAATGAACAACATAAACTGATGAACAAAAACAGATCCAGAGACAGAGAAACATCGATCAGACCGTCAAACCTTAGAGGGAAGGTGGGGGAGGGTGGGGGTAAGGGAGAGTGATCAACCAAAGGACTTGTATGTATGCATATAAGCCTAATCAATGGATACAGACAACAGGTGTGAGGGCATGAGTGGGGGGGGGGGGAGTGGCAATGGGGGAAATAAGGACACATATGTAATACCTTAATCAATAAAGAAAATTTTTAAAAGAAACAAATTGCTGTCTATCTCACATGGCCCAGGTAACACAAACCATAAGAAGAAGATCTAGAATTTAAACCCAAGATTGTCTGTCTCCAAATATCTATAATCCCTACAGTTAGTCACTGCTTAACTATACCTTAGGCTAATCATTTATATGCAACATTTAGCTCAATTAATAAAATGCTCATGACAAAGATAGTATTGTTTCCATGTTACAGATGTGGAAGCTACAGATCAAAGGTAGTAAGGAATATTTCTAAACCTGTGGAAGTTTATAGAAGCAGGAATCAAAACCAGGTCAACTACACTGCAAACTCTTTTTGGAGAGGGGACTCAAACTCAGATTCTGTGACTGGCATATAAACAGCATCCATTAAATGGTTGTGGAATGAATGGAGCTGGCTCCAGATCTGAGGCTTTCTTCTGTACCATCACTCCACCATGCTCCAGGATCTTTGGGAAAAGGCATGCTTCCCAGAGTATTACCTCATATAGAGCTACAAACCAGTAACCTCGCTGCCAAGCCAAAATGAGCTTTACAAGATTGCCACCAGTCCTGTCAGGGCGCAAGATGGATCCTAGAGATTATTAAATAGCTTGTTTAATTAAAGGGAAAACACCTGAGCAGAGTCAGAAAGACAGAGATATGGATAGCTCCCTGGTTTCCCCATCATGTCATGGAGAGAGCCAGGCACCTCCTGGACATAGTGTGGGGTTCTGACCCAGGAGCACCAGCTAGACTAGGTTTGAACTGTCACCTATTTGTAGAAATTGTTTAGAAATTCCAACTGCCAATCTCCTGGGGACATTGGATCTGATAAATGTTACGGCCCTTTTTATCAAAGGAGGAAAGTACCCAGGATGTATAAATACAGGATATAGTTGAGCATAGAGTCATTCCTTATGTAGCACCAGCTTCACTAATCATGGAAAATTTTACTCCAATCGTAATAACCATTGAACTTCTACAAAATATAATTGCTTCATTAAATAGAAAGCATTGTACTTGGCTCATTTATTTTTAGTGATCAACAAATTTAACATGAAGTTAACATAGTGTGAATAAAAATGTACACTTAAACATAATTTTACATTATCACCCCACAAATATTGGAAATTTCAAGAAACATTTCATTTTGTTCATTTTCCTGGGTTATGTTATTAGATTTTTTTTCTCCACAAAACTTCAGAGAGTTATTTTTAATGTTCTTGAATCCAGACACAAATAAAATGGTTTGTGGAGCCAGACATACTGCAGGGTAGGATGCTTCCCTACACAGTGATGCCAAAATACCTCAGCTCTTTTATCATCCACCTCAGATTTCCACTGATCATTCGCCAAATAATACTGAGTCAGAAGCAACGTTAAAATCAGACTAAATGACAGTTGTAGAGATAAAATAGCTCTCCCACACTTACTGGTAGCCAGGAAAAATATCTAATATACTCAAATTGATTAATTCCAAGAGACAGGATGGTAGAACTCACGTTCCAATGGAATGTACTTGATCAAGATATGAGTTTTATGTGTGTTTGTTTAAGGGTTGGAGTCTAATATAAAAAAGAAAGCTGAAAGCAACAAATGCATTGGCAAGCTTGGCCTAAGGAAAATGTGAAACCACATCTGCTGAGAAAGCTCATGTGAAAATCCAGAAGCACTATGGATGCCAAGGAAATAAAATGAAATTTTCAGAGCATTTGTACTTCTAGTAATCACAGGAATATGTCCTTGCATTTGCATATATCTTTTATCTTAGCTTCAATTTTTGTTTAAATATGTTTTCTGAAAAACTGCATTCTGTCACACTAACATAGCATTCTCATTCCCGTTTTTACATCTGTCTCATTCTCTGTCCTAGGACAAGTTTGGGTGTGCTGTCAGCCCTAGAATGAAAAAGGAAACAGGAAAGGTAGGAGCAGGGTGGTAACATGGTTAAGAACAGAGGCTAGATTCTAAGACAGACTTGGAGTTGAGGCTTAGCTTTACTACTTGCAGGCTATGTGTCCTTGAGCAATTTATTGAATTTCTCTGAGCTGTTTCCTCATCAGTAAAATGGAGATAATAAATTCTATCTCACAGGGGTGTTGAGAGTTTTAAATGAGATCTCATGTATAATGAATCTTAAATAGAGATTCATGCTTAAAGACACTCAGGAATTTTAGCCAAAAATATGATTGTAACTTTTATATATTACCAAGTAGTTCTTAGGAGTTAGCTCTGTGATAACTGCTTTACATGTGCAAAAAGATGCAATAAAACATTTTTTTAAAAAAAAGATGCAATAAAACATTTTTTAAAAACATTTTTTATTGAGTTTTTTGTTTTGTTTTGTTTTTTTTGTAGAGAGAGTGGAAGGGAGAGGGAGAGAGAGAGAGAAACATCAATTAAAGCAAAACATTGATCAGCTGCCTCCTATACACCTCCTACTGAGGATTGAGCCTGCAATATGGGCGTGTGCCCTGACAGGGAATCGAACCAGTGACCTCTCGGTGAAGGGGATGATGCTCAGCCAACTGAGCCACACCAGCCAGAGCTAAAACATTTTAATTTGTCTGTGCAATCCCCATTTAATCTGGACATAATATTATCCAAGACTTCCCTCAATTTGGGGATGAGAAATGAGACCACTCTTGCTTCAAGTGGGGTTTATCATCAGAAGATGTAGAGAATTAATGATCAATCATTGTCTTTTACGTTTTGAAAAACTCCCAATCTAGGTAAAAGTTGGTAAAAACACAAACAAACAAAAAAACCACCTTTTAAAGTTTCTCTGGAACTCTCCCCACCACTCACCACTCCAATTCCGCGTGGCTGAGCTGGGAAGAAAAAGAGAATTAGAAAGGAAGGAAAATAGAAGCTAGCTGTTTGGCTGTTGGTGTAGAAGTGCTGAAACTGAGGTAGGACATGCCACCTTTTAATTGGGGAGACAGAAGTAGAGGGGGTTTGAGGCCCACTTTGCAGCTGAGCTCTGACAGGCCAGCAGAGGTGGCCAGGTCACAGCAATATCGGGCCTGTTGACTCCTGATGACTGCCTGGGATTTCAGATGCAGAGAATATATAATGAGGGCTTAGTCTCCCTCCATCTCAGAGAGGTTCAGGAAAGCAATTAAATCTCCCCTGTAGCTAGAAGAATAACATGAAACTAATTACCGCATTTTTACATGTATAAAACGCTATTTTTTTCTAAAATCATTAGACTGAAAATCGAGGGGCATCTTATACTAGTACATGGAAATCAGCCAAGGAGGGAGCTACGTGGGTGCATATCTGCCTATACCTTGTCAAACAGGCTTCCTCCAATCACAAGCCTTATCGTTACTGATGTCAGCTGATGCTGTAATTAGAGTTGGAGAAGGAGGTAGAGAGTGCACAAATGCAACAGAGACTGGACCGTTCAGAGCCCATAAAGATGTCAAAAAATAAAAAAGACAAATACCAGTAAGCAATTGTTTTACTTTGCAAAATTCAAACTGAATGTAATCAGCTATGCAAAAGAGCATGGAAATAGAGCTGCAGAGAGACAATTTGGACCTCCTCCCACTGAGTGTATGATCAGACAGTGGAGAAAACAGGAAGAACAACTCCTTAAGATGCTAAAAAAAAAAAAGAAGACCTTAAGAGGAAAACCAGCAAAATGGGCAAACTTGGAGCAGAGGCTTAAGACTTGGATTATGGAGCAGCGCCAGAGTGGCTCATGTGTGTCAACCAAGCTTATTCAATGTCAGGCAAGAATGTTTGCAAGCGAAATGAACATCGTTGATTTTACAGGAAAGGCAAAATGGTGCTTCCATTTCATGAGAAGGGTTGGCCATGAGAACACGAACAAAGTTAGCTCAGAAAATGCCACCAGTTTGTGAGGATGGTCTCACATATATAGACAGTGACTCAGAAGACAGCAGTGATACAATGGAAGTTAAAGAAATTGATATGTCTGGAACTAATAGTGATGAAGAAGAGAGCAGAGATGCAAACAGAGGCTGAATAAAGTGATATGCTGCATAATATCATAGTACTGGTATGGAAACATTACCTGTGGTAATCTATATATATAAAAGCCTAAGCGACTGAACAACCAAACAACCGGTCGACCGGTCACTCTGACACGCACTTACCACCAGGGGACAGACACTCAATGCACAGGGTCGGGCTCCCTCCTATCTGCATCGGGCCTGTGGGGATCAGGCCGAAACCAGCTATCCAACATCCCCCTAGGGGTCCTGGATTGTGAGAGGGTGCAGGCCAGGCCATGCACCAGGCCTCTAGTTACTAAATAAAAGTGTGTCCTGTTTTATGTTTAAAATATTGATTTCTTAATTTGGGGTTGGAAAAGTGGGGGGGGGGCATCTTATACTCAGAAAATATGGTGGTAATCTTTAACTTAATGGAGATATGCATTCACAAACAGTAGCCTATGCCATTGAAACAAATGCCACTAGAAGTACAAGCCAAACAATTGTATGTCTCCCTGGATACCAGCACAGGCCAGGTCAAGACCAAGAAGCAAAGTTTTCTCCCTAACCTCTAATGCATATTTTTCCTTAAACTCTGAATCTTTGAATCAACTCCAGGGATGAGAAGAGTAGGGAGAAACAATTCTATATTTGATTTTAAGCTCAAAATGATTGCCCAGTGCCTTTTTCCCTAGAATGAATCGATTGCAGAGTCTGATCCTGGATGTAATAGGAGCTCAAGATAGAAATTAAGTTCAGCTATGAGAAAAGAGTCACGTTTCTGCACACTTGATTTCTTAGCCCATGAAAATAGTGGTCTACATTATGCAACTCTCATTGACTGTACAGAGTAGGTTTTATTTCCATATAAGAGGAGAATAAACTTTGTATAGGAGAGATTATATTTTTAGCCTAACACTCACCCAGACACTGTGACTACAGTTAGGGTGACTTGTTGCCAGATGTATGGTGGGTCCTAGTTATCTGTCTAGCAGTTCAGTGGTTCTCAAATGTTAAGGTGAATAAGGGGCTTATTAAGTCTGCCTTACACCTCAAAGATTCTGATTCTGGTGGAGTGCAGGAACCTGAAACTTTTTCATGGTATCTTCATTATTTTGATCCTGGTTATGACATCCAGCAAGGCTCATTCCAAGTAAAAGAGAAAAAAAAACAAGGAGAGGGAAGCACAGAAGCATATGAACAAGTATTAAAAATGATTACATATCTACAAAGAGTTATTAGATAGTAGCATTATAGTCATTCTTTAAGGAAAGATATACGCTATTGTGATATTTAGGAGAATATAAATAGCTTAATTTAAACTGTTGGATTGTCATTATATTTATCGTTCATTGTCCAGGCAACTACAGCAATAAACCAATCATCATGAAAGTAATACCAAACTTATTAGAGCAAATATAAAATGCAAACATTACTAAAATATATAAATTCTTTGTAATAATTATTATTTTACAAGTAAATCACATTAGGAAATATGTGTTGACTAAATGAGCAAAGGGAAATTGTTTTAAAATAAATTTAAGATCCTAAACCAGCAGTTTAGTGAGCAAAATAAAGCAGTTTAGTGGCTGAATGAAAGGATGGGTTGTTGTTTCTAACAACTCCCCTGAAATGAACCATCCTGGCATGGGCCAGAAGAAAGGTGATTGAAACTTTTACTGATAAGAAGCACATTAACTATGGCAAGATTCTGCCAGCCCCTTATCATGTCTTCTCTCTTCTCCCATGTTCTGTAGGAACAAAAGCTTGTTAACCTTTTGCACTCGGATGTCGAGTGTGACTCCACACGGTTAGCATTAGAATAAAAGCAAGCGAGTGCAAAGGGTTAAATCAAGTAAAGCCACAAGGCACTTTGTCAGTATATTAACACAATAATATTGTCCTCAGAGCTGCTCAACATTTGTGGGTGGGGTGAACTGGCTCAGATTACCCAGGAAAGTCTCACATTATGAGGAAACCCTTAGCCAAGCACACCAAGATAGTTGGTCACCTTACTACAGAAGATACCCTATCTTATGAATATTCTACTCAGAAAAATATTGAAGACATTCCTAATAAAAATACTATTTTGAATAGTATTCATGAGCTGTCTCTTTTACTTTCCCAGCACAGACTTTCAATAGTCTTCCCAAAGCATCCCATCTACCTGGGGCCTTGCAGTTGAACTGTGCTTTGGGGAGAACTAAAAAGCTTGGCATTTGATATAAAAGCGAATCTTGGTGGAGAAACAATGTAATGTTTGGCTTCAGAAATGTAACTCGGGGCTACTGAAAGGCTAGTTTTGCCACTATCAATATCATGCCTTGAAACGATAACGTTTCCTCCAGCCTATGTTCTTGAGACAGGATTTGCAAGATTGCTTTGTTCCCTCTGTATCTAGTTGAAAGAGGACAGAAAGATGTAGAATACAGAGTCCCCTCTAGCATAGAAATGATCTTCCTGCTGCCTTTAAGAGCCAGGGTAGTTTTTTGATATAGAAATTATAGATACCGAGGCAGTAAAAGAGTTCCGCTTCTTGACCTGAGACATTCAAAGAGAACACGTGAAGTGGGATGTAGGAGGAAGACAAGCATGAGTATGTCCTGTCTCCAGGTCTCACCAAGAAAGAGGGCAGAGTGTCCCCACTGTTCGGGTAAGATTCAAGGAGGAAACCATTTCAACAAATGCCTGTAACCAGATGAGGTGTTGAGAGATCAAGGTAACAGGTGGCACATAGGACCCTAAGGTGAAACCTTCCCAAGCCGCCCTTGATTCCCATGTCACATGGATAAGTTGAGAGCCAAAGGGCCTGCAAAGATGTGGACTATGAGTAAACAAAGTCCTTCCTCCCTCTGCCGGAGTCTATTGGAGGATCTACAGGCTTGTAGGTCAGTTAGAGAATCTGGCAAAATGCTTAAGGTTCTCCAATCGGTGGAAGTCAAGGTGTGTGGGTGCCACAGAGGACGTTATCAGAGTTGTCATAATAATAATGAGTTCACCAGCTACAGATTTAAGCATCAGAAGATATCAGGGTTCTGATTACCCAGATGCACATGAGTTTGCTTCAACAGTTAGCAAATACCAGGTTTGATTAAAAAAAAAAAAAAAAAAAAAGGTCTAGAGACTCCTCTTCTAACCCTAAGCCCCATAACCCTCCACCCACACACTAGACCTCACCTCACCTGAAAGGGAAAAGTAGGGAAAAGGGGAGTCTCAGTGTTTAATAATCTGAAAAATGTTGTCCAAGAAAGACTTAATTCTACCACAAGGGTTTAAATTAGTAGATCAGACTAAGCTTTAAAACAAATTAGACTTTTTTTTCCTATGCTCCAGAGACTGAATGTTCAGAAAGAAGTGCAAGTCATTGACTAAAAATAGCTGCTTTTTGGGGGGGTTTGGGAGGTGGTTGTTGAACATCCTTGTAGTATAAGCTAGTGCCATTTTTTTAGGGTGTATATGCACTGATCCTTTTTCTTAATACAGAATCAGTTCCCTGGTATTGGAGTAGCTGCTATCTGTTCACCCAACTCTCTTTTCCCTTTTCCCTAGGCAGGCAGTAGCACTATGTCTACAAGACGACTTTGCATGTCATGCCAGTAAGTCCTGGTTAAATGAATGTGAGTGAATGGAGAAATAGCACTTCCTGGTTGGCTAACTAAAACTTTGCCATCATACATCTTTTTCATTTTCCTTCCACCGGCTGGATACAGAAAACTCTGAAGCACATAGTCATGGCCTGGCAGCCACCCACCGACCCAGATCACCTTTACCAGACGTTAGCTTATGTTAGAAAGTTTATTTTACTGGATTAAGTCACTGGAAATTTGAGATTTATTTTTATAACACTTAGCTTTACCCTAATAATCAGTGGTCGGCAAACTCATTAGTCAACAGAGCCAAATATCAACAGTACAACGATTGAAATTTCTTTTGAGAGCCAAATTTTTTAAACTTAAACTTCTTCTAGCGCCACTTCTTCAAAATAGACTCGCCCAGGCCGTGATATTTTGTGGAAGAGCCACATTCAAGGGGCCAAAGAGCCGCATGTGGCTCGCGAGCCGTGGTTTGCCTACCACTGACCTAATTGATACATATGGAAGGGGAAGTGGGAGGGTCATGAGCACTCTGGCTGTGAGTATAGTCTTCCCTATAAGTCACTTCATTTCCTGACTCCCAATAATATCAGGGGTGCTTGATGGAGGCCAGGACCGTAGATGGACAGTTGGCCCTCCAGGTTCCAGACACCAAGTAACCACAGGGAGCCAACACATGTGACTATGCTGTCAACTTAGCTTTAATTACTTGTAAATCACAAACACATCAGAACACGCACACAAGCACTGTATTGGGAGTTAACAAACTGAAAGTCCAAGGGTGTCAAATGCCCTCCAGTCCAGGCTATGCACAGAGCGGTGGTTACTGGTCACTCAGAGTCATAGAAGGCTCAGCATCCAGGGGATTCCACATCTTGCAAGGAAGACTGCTGAACTAGCTGGAGACAGCAAGGCCCCGGAATAATCAACAGCCACCATGCCAGGCACACGAGCTGTCAGCAAGGCTCATTTGAGGAGGACAAATAGCAAGTGTCGCCGTGCTTAGTTCACTCTTACCCTTCTTGTAGCGGCGTCTCCCTCCACCTGCACTTGATCTCTGGGATTCGCCCTCCAAGTACAAATGAAAATATTTGGCACCATCTGCGGAGATGCTTGGTCACGGTTACCCCTTACACCTAAGGGTTGCCTCCCTTTTGCTGGCGGCCCAGGGCTCGGCTGTTGGCCCAGGCTTATGTGTGTTCAGATGTAAGGTTCAAATTCAAATTGGAGTTAGTTATACTGACTCTGCTCTCCGCAGGGAGTGGGTAAGATGATTGGAATAGGACTGATGGGTTCAGAAAGGAGGAGGAAAACCAGAGAAGGAGATTCTTAAAGTCTCATCAGTGCGGATCTTAAACCTGAAAAGAACTTAGTAATCAGAACCATCTTGGTTAAAAAATAACAGCAACCTAACTCAAACTAGTTTAAGCTAAAGAAGTGATGAAATCATCTGTTCTTTAAATCATAAATTCCAGAGGAGAACCTTACACAGCCGGAAACAAACTATGATATTATGTTGCTCTTACATTTCTCTCTCTTGCTCGCGCTCTCTCTCCCTTCATTCAGCCTTTCCTTAGCAAAAGATCCCAAAGCAGAGACTGGTCTCTGCTTTTCTCATCACCAAATGTTATGTCCAGAGGGATGAGGTGCTCTCAATGTCCAGCCCAGGTCACACGCCCACCCTTCTGACAAATTTCCAAAGGCAAAGGTACATAGCAGATAAAAATAACATCTACCACAGTGCTTAAAAACGACACATAAGCGAGAGAATTAGTCAAGCTTGTGAAATCCGTAGGGTAGCAGGCCAGGCTTCCTTCCCAGAATAAGTAATATGTTTTGACAACTGTCAGAGACTGCCTTAATTTTCCACTAGCTTTACTAAATTTAGACAGGTTCTCACTTGACTATTGGCCCCTGACCTCTTTTGTTTTTTTGGGTTGTTTTTTTTTTTTTTTTTAGAACATTACTTTAAAAGAAAAAGTTACAATTGCAAATTCTTCCTCTGCCCCTTTGAAGTGTAAATTTCTGTAATCCAGGAAGGTCTTTCTTAAGGAACTGAAAACTATCCCCTAGCCCTGGGTCTCTGTAGGAGGGCTGGAGTCTTACCTCAGTAAGTGCCAATTAACAAGCTCACAGAGCCCATCCCATGGGCCAGCCTCCTCACTAGTACCCTCTCCTGCTTCTCCACTTGCTCACCTCAGTGCTTGGAACTCTCCTGCCTTTTGTTTCAGTGGAATTAGTTCAGTTTCTGTCCCTTACTGGAACAGTTTTGGATCTTCTTAGCCTGCCTAGCCATCCTGGTTCCGTATGATAGATCCTCCCTTCCCCCAACTGACGGACAGAGTATGGCATAACCTGCACCTGCGGCCTACACATTCCTGAGCACCTAACCAGGCACCTTATATGGACTGTACATTGAACCACCAATCAGCACCTGCCAAATACCCTAAGCCCCCGATTCCTAAGTACCTAAGTGCCTAATCATGTGCCTTATATGAAACCACCCATCAGAGTGTGCCGAGTACCCTAAGCCCCATCCCTTCCCATTCCTCCCCTCAAAAGGCGTGTTCCCCTCTGCACATGCTGCTACTCTCCCCTTGGGAGATAGCCTGGCAGGGGTCCTTCTCCTCTAATAAAGCCTGTACTCCTGGTTTTCAGCCCTCTGTCTCATCTTTCACGGTGTACTTTTCCTTTATACAAAGTATCCAATTATTTGGTGGTCGAGCTCATCCTTCTGAGGCTTGTTTTTAAACTGTCTCAGGGTTGTTCCTTAGCAGCCTTGATACCATGGCTACTTTTTTTAAAAAAATATATTTTATTGATTTTTTACAGAGAGGAAAGGAGAGGGATAGAGAGTTAGAAACATTGATCAGCTGCCTCCTGCACACCCCCCACTAGGAATGTGCCCACAACCTACGTACATGCCCTTGACCGGAATCGAACCTGGGACCTTTCAGTCCGCAGGCCGACACTCTATCCACTGAGCCAAACCGGTCAGGGGTACCATGGCTACTTTATCCCTATTACTAAGACATGACCCTTTTGCAGTGGTCTTCATTGAATGCCACATGTTTCCAATGAGGTTAAACCACTCTGATTGTTTGGAACTAAAATTTCTCCCAAACGTTGGTGAACTCAGGAAGTTGTTCCTAGTATTCTTTCCCTGACCACAGACTTTCTGTTCCCCTATATGTGTGCACAGATCTATCCCCAGCCAAGCCCTAAAGGAGCCCCAAAGCAGATTTCTAGAGCTCTTTATGCATATGGCTCCCTTCTCTGCAGTTCCTGGCCCTGCAAAATTTAGCTGCCTCAGTCTCCTAGGTCTTTTTATCTCTGACTCCTCACCTGCAACTCTGTTTAGATCTGACTTTCCTGCTTTGTTATCTGGCAATCACCCGCAGGCAGAAAGCCAGGGGTATAATGGGAACTCCCTTCATTTGTTTCTCTTCTCTCAGGGATCACCAGCTTTCTTGGTTTGTGGTCTAGTGACTTAAAATAGTTGTTTCAAATGTCTTTTTCCCCCTAGTTTTTGATGGTTAATGATGGGAGGCCAAACACTGCCTTCTTTTCTTGATAAACAGCCAAGTTACATAATTTGAAATGGTTATTTGATTACAGACATCAAAAGCTTTGTGCCCCAAAACAACTCAGAAGTTTGCTAACTTTTGGTGTTTATGTCAAGTATCCCTTTGTTTCCATATTGAAAAGCATGAGTTTCCTACATCAGTTCATAAATACACAGCTGGTCAATTGTTTGAAGTGACTTAATATCAAATGCAACTTTATACAAATATTCAAATGCATTTCAAGCAAAGACATGGTATATATTTAGAGATTATGTAATCCATTCAACAACCCTGTTACTTGAGTAGTCCTTGAAGTAATTTTTTGAAATGTGTAATATAGTGTGATATTCAAATTATGTAACAACCAGCAGGGCCTGGTTACTGGACAATCAAAGAAATTAAGAGTGATTTTCAGGGAGAGAATGTCTCAAAACGGTGGAATTCGAGCTGAGAGCCAAATACTGAAAAGGAGACAGCCATGAAACCATTTATAACAGATGAGCTCAGAAAGATGAACCAGATCAGTTTATTTAAGACCATTCAGGTCCATTGTGCGAAGTTAGAATTTTATTTGTAAGTGAAAGGGGAAGCTTTTAAAAGCTTTTGAGCAGAAAAATGATAGGATTTAATTCACTGTTTAAACAAAACCACTGTACTCCCTGCTGTTTTGGCCGATAGCGTTTAATAGCCAGCATATTGTCAGGAGCTTTTATTAAGGGGCTCCTTCACAACACTTTCCTCTACCCAGCCTCCTGGTAGTGTCCCCATTCGGCCTTCCAAGTAAAGAAAATGTATTCAACCTGCTACTACCTATCTCACAGCTGATACCCTACTTCTTTGGACTCTTTCAAGTCCACTCAGATGACTTGAGTACTTGTTACATTTCTGAGCATACTAATGGTTGGTCTTTATGGCTCTACTTCTTGGAGAAACTGGACGAGCTACTTTATATTCTAGCACAGCTGCAAGGAGAAGAATGTAGGCTAGATTGCCACAGAGCTACAAACTAAATTAACTGCTGCTATCTCTGCATTATTCTGTCCCATGCCTTCGATTTAGTGCAGTGTTTTGATGATGTCATACTTTTGGCCAGTATCTAAATCATACAGCTTTTCTGACACAGAATTGTCATTACATGACTCAA